>NC_140234.1:26196979-26229479 GCF_949987555.1 Borostomias antarcticus
CTGGAGTCTTGTGCTGAGAGCCTGGAGCATGTCCTCAACTTCATCACTGTCTTCATGGGCAACGTGGAGAGGTGAGAGGAGGGAGGGAGAGAGAGAGAGAGAGAGAAATATAGAGAGGCAGAGATACAGTAGACATAGGCTGAGACAGAAATAGAGAGACACCCAGAGAGAGAGACAAAGGGTGCATTAAGTAACTGAAACTGAGCGCTGAGCGCATTTTTTAACCACTTAACGTTCTGCTCTGAGCGCTGAGCACTGCCATCTTAACGGTCTCCTCTATCTGAGCACTGCCATCTTAACAGTCTCCTCTATCTGAGCACTGCCATCTTAATGTCCCCTCTATCTGAGCACTGCCCTCTAGCACGGACAATGACGACAAGATCTGCATTCCATAGCAACCAAAACTAATGCCAGATTTGATAGCAACCAGCCAGCCGTGAATGATACTAACCCTAACCCTAGCCCTAACCCTAACCCTAGCCCTAACCCTAGCCGTGAATGATACTAACCCTAACCCTAGCCCTAACCCTAGCCGTGAATGATACTAGCCCTAACCCTAGCCCTAGCCCTAACCCTAGCCGTGAAAGATACTAGCCCTAACCCTAGCCCTAGCCCTAACCCTAGCCGTGAATGATACTAGCCCTAACCCTAGCCCTAGCCCTAACCCTAGCCGTGAATGATACTGTAGGTTATTATTCTGCTTGTTTGTTGTGCAACATATCAACTGACCAGTTATCAAAATGAAATGCCAACAAACTGAAATGCAAGCCAGCTAGTTGAGCTTATTTGATACCTTATTTGACTGCCTACAATCAATAGGCTACATGGTCGGCCATCCAGTCACAAATGATGGTGCAGCCGTAACGTTCGCCTTCTTTCTTCGACAGAGCCTACTAGTCAGGAAGTGCTCAGCAGCTCTCTGATTGGCTCAGAGTGAGCAGAACTGAGCAACCAGTTTAGTGCGCCGCTCAGTTACTTAACGCACCCAGAGAGGCAGAGACACATATTTCTCATAAAGAGTGAGAGACGGAACATTTCCATGCTAGTATCATGCCACCTGCAACATCCACACACTGAGGTTCTCCTGTGTTCCTCCCTGTTCTCTCCCTCCAGGATGAAGAACCCTCACCTGCGGGCCAAGCTGGCTGAGGTTCTGGAGGCCGTGATGCCCCACATGGAGCCAGCAGCGCCGGGCTCCACTCAGCCAATCATGTTCCAGCGTGAGAGGGTATTCTGCTCCTACCGCCACGCCCCTCACCTGGCCGAGGCACTCATCGCTGTGTTTGTAGACATTGAGTTCACAGGTAAGGCTGGGACGAGTGTGTGTGTGTGTGTGTGTGTGTGTGTGTGTGTGTGTGTGTGTGTGTGTGTGTGTGTGTGTGTGTGTGTGTGTGTGTGTGTGTGTGTGATGATACACAACAGTGCTGAAACATCATCTTAGATCTGGAGAGTCAGGTGTAGCTGTAGTTTTCTGATGAGACTGTGACCCCCCTCCTCCCAGGTGACCCCCACCAGTTTGAGCAGAAGTTCAACTACAGGAGGCCCATGTACCCCATCCTGGGCTACATGTGGGGGAAGGACAGCTACAGAGAGAGCATCAAGGTCAGTCTGTCACTCATCTGCTTTGAGGTCAGAAGGCAACAGAACAAACACTATCTGTTGTTCACCACCATGCTTACTGTATGTGGTTTCTGTTACTGTATGTGGTTTCTGTGTGTGTGTGTGTGTGTGTGTGTGTGTGTGTGTGTGTGTGTGTGTGTGTGTGTGTGTGCGTGCGCGTGTGTGTGTGTGCGTGTGGATGTGTGTGTGCGCGTGTGGATGTGTGTGTGTGCGTGTGGATGTGTGTGTGTGTGTGTGCGTGTGGATGTCTGTGTGTGTGTGCGCGCGTGTGGATGTGTGTGTGTGTGTATGTGTGTGTGCGTGCGTGTGGATGTGTTTGTGCGTGCGTGCGTGCGTGCGTGCGTGTGCATGTGTGTGTGTGCGTGTGGATGTGTGCGTGCGTGCGTGTGTGTGTCTGTGCGTGTGTGTGTGCGTGTGGATGTGTGTGTGTGTGTATGGTGTGGATGTGTGTGTGTGTGTGCGTGTGGATGTGTGTGTGTGTGTGTGTGTGGATGTGTGTGTATGTATGTGTATGTGTGTGCGTGCGTGCGTGTGTGTGTGTGTGTGTGTCCCAGCGCCTGGCCGTGTTCGCATCAGAGAACCTAGAGGCCATGAACCCCCCTCTGTTCCTGCGCTACCTCAACCTGTTAATGAACGACGCCATCTTCCTTCTGGACGAGGCTATACAGGTCAGAACCTCCTCCTGGTCCACTCTCTCCCTCCATCCTCATCCCTCTGTTCCCTCATCGCTCCCTCTGATTGGCGTATGCTCCTGTCAGTAATCTTAACCTCCTTCTGATTGGCCCACGCTCGTGTCAGTAATCGAATCCTCCCTTTGATTGGTCCTTGTCCCTTTTAGTAATCTTATCCTCTCTCTGATTGGTTCCCTGACAGTACCTGAGCAAGATCAAGGTGCTGCAGCTGGAGCGGGACCGCGGCGAGTGGGAGGGGCTAGCGCCGGGCGCCCGGCGAGAGAAGGAGTCCAGCCTGCAGATGTTCGGTCAGCTGGGACGCTTCCACAACATCATGTCCAACGAGACCATCGGGACACTGGCCTTCCTCACCTCAGGTTAGTATTGAGGAGAAAGAGCTGATCTCACCCTCCTCATCTCTCTCTCACACTCACCCCCTCTCTCTCCAGAGATCAAAGGGATCTTCGTCCATCCCTTCCTGGCGGAGAGGATCATCTCCATGCTCAACTACTTCCTGCAGCACCTGGTGGGCCCTAAGATGGGGGCTCTGAAGGTCAAGGACTTCAGCGAGTTTGACTTCAAGCCCCAGCAGCTTGTGTCTGACATCTGCACCATCTACCTCAACTTAGGGTTCGTTCACCACACATGCGCGCGCAGAAATGCACACACACACACACACACACACACACACACACACACACTGAGTGTGTGTTGCATCAGGATCCAGCCACTGTCAATCAACCAGTCACACGTGCTGTTCTGTCCTGTCTGGGGGGCGTCTAACCAATCAGACCTGTCGTCTCAGGGATGAGGAGAACTTCTGTGCCACGGTCCCTAAAGATGGCCGCTCCTACTCCCCCATCCTGTTCTCCCAGACCGTGCGCGTCCTGAAGAAGATTAACAAGCCTGGAGACATGATTGTAGGCTTTGGCCTACTGGCTGACAAGATCAAGGTAGGAGCACGCCTGTCTCCACAGCCTCTGTAACAGAGAGGACTCACAGGAAACACATGGAGATTTATTGTCTGATTGCCTGTCTTTCTGTCTGCCTATCTTGCTGTCTGTCTGCCTGTTTGCATGTCTGTTTGCGTACCTGTCTTTCTACCTGTCTGTCTACCTCCCTCCATACATTACATTACACTACATACCTGTCTGACCCCTCCCCCCCCCCAACCCAAACACACACACACCTGTCTCCTGCCCTCCTCCTCCTCCTGTCTCCTGCCCTCCTCCTGTCTCCCGTCCTCCTCCTCCTGTGTCCTGCCCTCCTCCTCCTGTCTCCTGCCCTCCTCCTCCTCCTCCTGTCTCCCGCCCTCCTCCTGTCTCCTGCCCTCCTCCTCCTCCTGTCTCCCGCCTTCCTCCTCCTCCTGTCTCCTGCCCTCCTCCTCCTCCTGTCTCCTGCCCTCCTCCTCCTCCTGTCTCCTCCTCCTCCTGTCTCCTGCCCTCCTCCTCCTCCTGTCTCCTGCCCTCCTCCTCCTCCTGTATCCTGCCCTCCTCCTCCTCCTCCTCCTGTCTCCTGCCCTCGTCCTCCTGTCTCTTGCCCTCCTCCTCCTCCTGTCTCCTGCCCTCCTCCTCCTCCTCCTATCTCCCACCCTCCTCCTCCTCCTGTCTCCTGCCCTCCTCCTCCTCCTGTCTCCTGCCCTCCTCCTCCTCCTCCTATCTCCCACCCTCCTCCTCCTCCTGTCTCCTGCCCTCCTCCTCCTCCTCCTGTCTTCCGCCCTCCTCCTGTCTCCCGTGCTCCTCCTCCTCCTGTCTCCTGCCCTCCTCCTCCTGTCTCCCACCCTCCTCCTCCTCCTGTCTCCCAACCTCCTTCTCCTCCTGTCTCCCGCCCTCCTCCTGTCTCCCGCCCTCCTCCTCCTGTCTCCTGCCCTCCTCCTGTCTCCCGCCCTCCTCCTCCTGTCTTCTGCCCTCCTCCTCCTGTCTCCCACCCTCCTCCTCCTCCTGTCTCCTGCCCTCCTCCTCCTCCTGTCTCCTGCCCTCACCAGACACACGCAGACCGGCAGCAGCAGGAGGAGGAGACATTCGCGGATGCCCCAGATGAGTTCCTAGACCCCATCATGTCCACCCTGATGCTGGACCCAGTGCTGCTGCCCTCCTCCAGCGTGACCGTGGACCGCACCACCATCGCCAGACACCTGCTGAGGTCAGACGCTGAGCTGTATAGAAAACAAGCAGCTGCACTCTTTCTAACCCCAAGCAGTGGTTGCATATTGCAGTTTGTAGTATGTTGGTAGTCTGAGCCTCTAACCAAAGGTCATCTCCAGGGGTCTCTCTCTGTTGCCAGAGGAAGTGTCACAAGTGATGTAACTGTGTCCCCTGGACGTTGTGCCCCACAGTGACCAGACAGATCCGTTCAACCGCAGCCCCCTCACCATGGACCAGATCCGGCCCAATGAGGAGCTAAAGCAGCAGATCCTACAGTGGCTGGACAAGCACAAGCAGGAGAGGCCCCAGACGGGGCATAGCAGCTAGCAGCTAGCCTGGTCCCTGCTCTCTAACAGACACTGGCCTGCTGACTGGACCCTCGCTCACTCCTCCTCTACCCTCCTACTAGTACTGACCTCCTCCGTGTGTGCTGGCCTCCAGTCTGTCTTCCCAGACTCCTGCTCCAGCCTCCAGCCTGTCTGCCCACACTACCGCTCTGCTCTGCTCTGTTCTGCTCTGCTCTGTTCTGTTCTGCTCTGTTCTGTTCTGTTCTGCTCTGCTCTGCAGAGAGGGGAGCTGGATCTGGTTTACTCAGTGAAGTTGAACCAGTGGAACAGTAAATCAGACACGCCTGAAATACCTGTGTGTTTGACCCAGGCCTGCTTCCTTGTCTCTCATGTCTGTCTCTCAATAACAACAACAACACCTGTAATCCCGTATGCAAGCTGCCTACTATGAGAAGGCCAAGGAAGGTGTAAAGATCTTCATACACTCCTCCTTACAGAGGTCCACAAGTTGCCAGACAGAGGAAACCAACAGTATGAACTCTGTAATTTGGGAGAGGGTAACATACCTATATCACCTTACTTCCTGATCAGAACTTAAGGTCTGACGGACCTCAGAAAGGTACTGTAGCAACTCCCGATCCACTGTATGCTCTGCCAAGAAAAGTTTATTCTTGTTTGTTTTTTAAATAAAGAAAAGTTAGTGTGCTGGGAATGTGAACGGCAGGACATGTAACTAATGAAGAGGAGGATGATGTCTGCACTCACACTGTGCAGTATAGTATACATTGAATCAGTATATGCCACTCTTTATTTGGACAGACGTGATCAAGCATTTATAAGTGTCAAGCATAATGCTTATGTTTGAAGCATAAGGGTCAGCTATTCTGTCAAAAGAATCGGGTGCCTCAAACAACAAGCCTTGCTTTCATTACATCAGATTTATTTAATTAATTAATTAATTAATCAATCAATCAATCGTTAAGTTATTAGGCTACAAGAGTTTGTCGAATTCCCAATCTGAAGAGCAGAACAAGCAGGAGTGAAGAGAATAACTAGAAGAAACAAGACAGCCATGTTTTGGTTTCATGTCACCAAGCACCACCAGACAGTGGGCTTAGGAGTTGCTCTATGGGGATTTTAATGCAAGGAGGTGAAGTGTGATTTTGTATCAGGAGTAGAATGTGTGGAAGATAATTTTGTTGGCATGCATTTGTATACTGCATATATACCAACTCAATCCTTACCAGGGTGAAATTATAATTATAAAGAAAATACATATTTCTATGTTTTAAGACTTCTTTTGAATGTACAGTATGAATTAAGAAATAAAAATCTGTAGTGTGTGACAAATCTGGCAACCTGTAGTTGTGACTGCTTCCAGTACCCAGACGTAAATACCAGTCATTTTATTACCTGTTTCACACATTTCAGAGGCAGGAACGTGTCATGTTATCTGATAATGCTAAATACTCTTGCCCAGAGTAGTACACACTTCCATTGTATTTCTGATGTGTCAACTCTTACCTCTGGTGTAAGCCGTCTGTGTTGTTCACAGATCACTCTTGGTCTGGTATTTGCTCAGGATTGCCCCAGAGTGGAACCCTCATCTTCATCCAAAAGCAGTTTGAGAGTCTTGTCACATGTCACTGTTCATAGTATGACCATCAGGTTCAGAAAGGATTGCTGATTGTTACTTTTGAAGTCCCTTGTTGTATTTCAAACAATGGAAGTATATAAACATGAAAATCTGGTAGATGCTAGTTGTTTGTTAGTGTATTTTAAATTGGACCACACACATTTTTATGTTTTACATATTTGGCATTTTAGAAATGTAGCATATTTATATGTAATGAAACGTTACACTGTTGATTCAGTATAAAAGATAAAATCTAAATACATTTTCTGGAACTGTATGTGTGACCTTT
Source organism: Borostomias antarcticus (assembly GCF_949987555.1). Classification (NCBI taxonomy): domain Eukaryota; kingdom Metazoa; phylum Chordata; class Actinopteri; order Stomiiformes; family Stomiidae; genus Borostomias; species Borostomias antarcticus. The sequence goes on from NC_140234.1 coordinate 26,203,627, forward strand.
TGGCCTTGGACTCCATATCCTTCACCCTAGACTCTAGGGCCTAGAGAGTGCACTTGTCCAGCTTCCTGCATGGATTTGAGATCATAGGATTGGTATTAGAGCCCATGTTTACACTAATCCTTTACATTTGAAGAGTGCACAGGGGAAAGGATAGATAATCCAGATGGAACTCAAGGTTACTTAACCTCGTTCCAGGGATTACTGGCTCATTCATTGGTTCGTTTTTAATTGGCATCATGCCAGTGGGCGTGGTATATGTAAATGAGATTATTAAAACTGGTAAACCCTGCCTTCACACCTGTTTTCTCTGTTTAATCAGGCAATGCTGGAAGTTTGAGTCCAGGTGAGTGATGTCGTGATCGTATCAGCGAAACTTACACCAAGATCCTTGCTTGCATCCTGTTCTTATTCTAGTAGACTTAATAAAGATAATTTGATTATGTGTGTAATGCGTGTATTTAATCTGATTCAGAAAGTTCATCATGCCTCCGGTTCCTGAGCAGGTTCTGGGAACTGGCTGTGGTAGTTCGTTGAATGCATAGGCCGTTCACAGCAGTAACACTGGCGGTTTGACTGAGGCACTTTTCCCGGGGTAAAGCCCTGGAACATGTTTTACATCCAGCCACTCGGTCTGGATAGGAACACTGCTGGAGAATGCATTGTCGGGGCATCGCGATTTCAACCCTGTAACATGCATAATGGCATTTTCATCCATTGGAGAGTAGAGGATGTGTGTGTGTGATGCTGGTTTAGGTGTCCGCCCACTGACTTGTCTGATCGGAGAGCAGGCAGGCAGAGTGTAAAATGGCGCACAGCTGTCGGTGGCGGTTCCCCGCTCGGCCCGGAGGGAGCAGCAATTCGGGCACCGGGAGGAGAGCGGGCCGAATTCGGGTCACTGCCTCCCTCCGACCGGGCACGGGGACTCACCCTAACACGACCGGGCTCGGACCTGGGTTTGATGCTGCGTTACAAGTGTCCTCTGCCATCGGTAGCAACCTGCAGAAATTTCGGGATGTTTTGGGGGAGTCGAGTGGTTCCAGCAGTGGGGAGGTAAGCAAAGGACCAGCCTGCTAGAGGCAGATGACTAGTCAGTAACGTTAACATAAGGTTACCACCTCTTGCTGTAAGTTGGTTAACACGAGAGCTAGCTAGCGTAGCCGCATCTCGAAGAGTTTGACGTCTCCTGCTGCCAGCTTGAGAAGTGAACTTGCTATCTGGATGGCTATCTATCTAGTACCAGACAACTTTTAGGAGCTAGCTAGCTAACTTGGCTAGCAAGCTTGTTAGATAGCTCGCTGGCCTTTAGCTAGTCTAGATGCATTCATCAAGCCAATCAAAATGATTCTCGTGCAGCTAACGTTAGCTAGCGAGCGTTAGCTTCCTAAGGATTTGTAAGAAAGTACTAGCTAACGCCGTTAGCTAGCACTAGATAGTTAGGCTAGCAATTTCAGATAGCTAGCTAACATTAGTTAACAGTGGGAGTCTTAACGATCACATTTATCATGTGATAACGATAACTTATTCGCATTTATCTTAACGTTAGCCAAGTTAGTTTTGAGGGATATCATGGTTGGTTCGTTGAGATGGCTAGCTAGGGGTCTCCCCAACATGTCAAAAGTGGAAAGGTTTCCGAGAGCCTTGTTTTGAGGGTCCGTTGTACTGGGCAAGGTGCAGAGATGACTGGGTCGACTCGTCTAGTTGGAAAAGCTAGTTCATAAATATCAGTTAACGCTAGTTAGTTTGTTCCTAGCACTAGCTATTTTGGCTGGCTAGCTAGCACTAACGTTGGTGTGTGTCTGGTGTCATTTGGTATCCAGCAGGACCCCTAGTTGGCGATGCTTGAAAACAAAACATGTAGCTAACAGTTAGCTAGCGGATCTGCAAGAAAACACACTTGTGTGGTCCGCACTTGTGCCGATAACTATTCTCTTGATTTAAATCTGTTGAATTTGCTTAACGCTAACTACTAGGGTAAAGTGTGTGTGTATGTGTATATATATATATAGCGATCAACCGTTATAATTTATTTGAAGTGCTTATTGCTTTAGCCAAGCCAAGGAGCAGCTAGCTGCCACTGCCAGGTGTCGACTGTCTTCTAACAGGCTTCTTCAGCAATATAGCGCCCGCCTGCTGACTAGCTATAACGTGTTAGCTTTCCAGCAGCTGCTAGCTAGCTAACATCCCAATGCCAATTTCTGTGCCTGCAGTAGCCGAAAGTATTAATCTTAACTGGCAGGAAGACTGCATGGACTTGTTTTTTGACTACTCCAATAATAAGCCAGCCAGCAGCTCCCCAAGCTTTGTAGTTGTGATTGCACTGCCAGTGTGTACCCAAGCTAGCTATTATTGCTACCATGCTACGCACTACGCCACGCTAGCTACGGGAGCTCTTGCTGATGCATACTAGGAAAATGGGAGGTGGACATGTTTTCACCCTCTCAACACAGTGCGTAGTATCAAAATAATGTCGGAATCGCTGTGGCTACTTGCGGAAGACCTGTGCCAGAACCGCGTTTGCCTGAACAAGATGTAACTAGGTCTAAAGGGCTTTTCATCCGAGTGCATGAGTGCGTTTTGCTAGTATTATTGCATTGTAGGAGTGTGGTACTTGACAGAGTGCTCGCAAGGCTACAATAACAACGAGGCTCTTGACGGACCTTGTGATGTGGGGGTGTGTTCGCTTTAGCGAACTACCATCTTCCTCCCCATGATGAGCACGCGTCCGTTGCAGTGGGAGTGGATCGTGCGCGTTTACCACGAATCGGTCATGGATGTTAATGTGAAATACCCACTGATTGTAAACATGGTTTTACGCTTTGTTTATTGTGTTCTATTTCAAGATGTATTGAAGCGTCCGTCCCGCTAAACGGCTGCACAGTACAGAGTGTTCTATCGTGTTTTGATCTTTGATTGGTCCGCATTAGGTTACATGCGTTTATGCAACGTTCCTTCCGGCCTCCCCAGCGGTCTCTAGTACATTGAGACAGTGTCAGTCTCGGCTTATATCATGTTCAATTTACATCCTACAGGGATTCAAGTATAATATTGCCCTGTCGACTTCTAGACATGAGAATGTAAGCAGTGCATTAAGCCATATGGTAGGCTGTGGTAGTAGAAGTATAGTGTAAAGTGAGTGTGTCCCACGGCCTCAGACACAGGAGTGAGGGGAGAGGAGCAGCTTTAGATCTGCTCTGCTCCTCCTCTGTGGAGGGACAGCAGGGCAGATGTCCCAGCTCAGGGATGGAGGGACACAGCATGGTGGTTCTATTGAGAAGGGAAGTTGCGCCTGGCCTGGTCCGGTCTGGCCTGCAGAGCGATTGAGGGATTGTTCTGGCTCACTGTAGCCTGCTGGGCCCACGGACCAGCCTGCAGCCGGACACTGCTCCTCCTCCACACACACACACACACAGAGCTCTGTCTGAGGCAGAGAGCAACTTTTCTTCTGACAGCTGCCACTTTGGAATAGATTAGGGAAGCCTATTGGGAGGGCTCAAAAGGGGTCTTGTATGCTGTTGTTGTCCAAATAGAGGCATTTGCTGCTGCATGTTGAAAATCCATCTTCCTGGTTTCCAGCCAAACTGTGGTATTTGTGTTTAGTGTCCGGGCCTCATCACTGTCAGTGTTGACTTTTAGGAGAAACGACAGCCTTCCTCCACCTCATTCTCCTGCCGGGGTCCCTGGCCAGCCCTCCTCCACCTCATTCTCCTGCCGGGGTCCCTGGCCAGCCCTCCTCCACCTCATTCTCCTGCCGGGGTCCCTGGCCAGCCCTCCTCCACCTCATTCTCCTGCCGGGGTCCCTGGCCAGCCCTCCTCCACCTCATTCTCCTGCTGGGGTCCCTGGCCAGCCCTCCAGCCCTGCTCCTGACTGCTCCCAGATTAAGTCCAGCATTTAGCTAATCGCTCATACAGACGTGCAGGCAGCTGAATGGACTACCGGGGGCCCGGCTCGGCTCTGCCCCACTGGGCTTGCATAACTGGTGTGTTTGAGTGGAAGGACCCTAGTCTAGCAGGTGTCTGGCCAATTTACATGGATCCCCCTCCCCACCTCCTCCCTCCCCCTCCCCCAGACAGCGTGTGGATGGGAGGAGGAAGCTTTGTGTCTTCCTCTATTCAACCCCTCCTAAAGTGCATGCGGCTGGGAGAGCGCAGGCAGAGGCATCAAAGGCTGGGGGGGAACCTCCCTCCCCCGGGGGGCAGGCGGGGGGCAGGGGGGGGATTAGTCACAGGCCCTCCCAGCCTGAGCTACCACTGGCGGGCAAAGGGCTTTCACCTCCGCCTGAGAGAAAGGCGACAACTGTGTGTGTGCCCACCCCCCCACACACAGAGACTTTATGTCCCTTATTGCACCTCACAGAAGGCGTGTCATCCTCAGCCTTTGTTTTGAGGAAGTCTGTGGTATGAGCTGGCCTGCCTGTCTCTCTCTCCCTTTCCCTGTCTATCTCTCCCTGTCCCCGCCCGTCTCTCCTTGTCCCTGCCTGTCTCTTCCTGTCCCTGCCTGTCTCTCTCTCCCTCTCTCCCTCCCTCCCTCCCTCCCTCCCATTAGCTTCTCTCTGATCCGGCCTGTCTGTGTCTCACTGTCCCTGTCTGTCTCCCTTTGCTCCTGCTTGTCTTTCTGTGTCTCTGTCCCTGTCTCTCTGCATTACTGTCTGCCTGTCTCTCTCTGTCCTTGTCTGTGTCTGTCCTTGTCTGTATCTATCAGTCCCACCCTGCGGTTTTCTCTCTGTCCCTGCCTGCCTGTCTCTCTCTGTCCCTCCCTGCCTGTCTGTGTCTTGGGTTCTCTAGGTCCAGGGCTTTCCTGTCTCTGTATGTGGGAGGTTTTGAAACGTGAGCCATCAGTCAACAGCAACACCACTAGCCTGCATCTCCCTCTCTAGGACCAGGTGCTGGTTAGCTGTGTGCTGCCTGGCTAGCTGTGTGCTGCCTGGTTAGCTGTGTGCTGCCTGGCTAGCTGTGTGCTGCCTGGTTAGCTGTGTGCTGCCTGGTTAGCTGTGTGCTGCCTGGCTAAATGTGTGCTGCCTGGTTAGCTGTGCTGCCTGGCTAGCTGTATGCTGCCTGGCTAGCTGTGCTGCCTGGTTAGCTGTGTGCTTCCTGGCTAGCTGTGCTCCCTGGCTAGCTGTATGCTGCCTGCCTAGCTGTGCTGCCTGGTTAGCTGTGCTGCCTGGTTAGCTGTGCTGCCTGCAGGTCTCAGCTTGGGGTCTCTCTTCCACTAGAAACATACCAACATTTTGGTGTGACACCATCAGGCTAGCTGACAGAGCTTCCTCCCAGGCTAACCCTCATTGATTTGTTTTCCTAGATCTCTAGCCACCTAGCGTCAGGCGGCCTATGATGACTCACACGCTTGTGGGCTTGGAGGAGGAATGTGACATCAGAAGGGCATACTACAGGATGATGTCATCATCATCATCACACAGGTTCCTGGAAGAGGCCATTCGGCCGGGCAGGCAGGCATGTTCCTGGGCAGCTCAGCAGAGGGGGGCTTGTTAGAAATAGACCCGTGTGTTTCAGATGGGGAGGGACTGCTGAGAGCCAGAGACTGTTGTGAGAGGAGAGGAGCTGTGTTTCATACCAGAAAGTTGCCCCCTCCCCTCCGTCCCTCTCATCCTCATTTACTTCAACGTGTCTGAGGGAACTGTTCATTTCCCAGCAGGACTAGCCTCCCTCCTCCTGGTTTGAGGTAAGGCTAAAGACAAGTTTTCAGCCTTGACTTATTTTCTATTCTGACCTGCGTGCTCAGCCTACCCTGTCTTAGTCCGGCCCCTGTCCAGTCCTGGCCTAGCCCTGATCCTCCTATCACACCTGAGAAGAGGAGGGAACAACTTTCTGAAATGGAACCCAGCCCTCAGTTCCCCTCTGCACCACAAGAACATACAGAGAGGCTGAGAACCTGTCAAGAACATACAGAGAGGCTGAGAACCTAACAAGCCTGATGTGTGTCAGGAGTATTTCTATGTGGGGGTCTAGGGTTAGGATAAGGTCAGGAGTATTTCTGTGTGGGGGTATAGGGTTAGGGTTAGGATAGGGTCAGGAGTATTTCTGTGTGGGGGTCTAGGGTTAGGGTTAGGATAGGGTCAGGAGTATTTATGTGTGGGGGTCTAGGGTTAGGATTTGGATAGGGTTGCGAGTATTTCCTCCATGTGGTTAAGGGTTCTAGTGATGCCTGCCTGAAAGCTGTGTGCGTGTGTGCGTGCTCCTCATCATACGTACAGTGAAGTGATCTTAATAACCTCGGCCCAAAGATGAAAGCTCTTTGAGTTACAAAGCAGCAGTCAGTCGCCTCGGAGGGAGGGGGGGAGACGGTTAACGAGTCGGAGAAAGACAGAGACAGCCGTTCAGAACTGTCCCCACATCCGGCGCGGGGACAGGCCCAGGGAGCAGATATTAACATACTGCTGCTTGTTGTACTCACTTCCTGTGTTGAGCAGCTCTGTCTCCTCACCGCTACGCCAGGGCAGGTGTCACACAGCAGCAGGAAGCCTGTTCAGAGGTGACATTCAGCAGCCTGCTGAGAGCTGTTCACCAGCAGAGAGGGAGTCGGGGGGGGGGGGGGGGGGGAGAGAGAGGGAGTCGGGGGGAGAGAGAGGGAGAGAGAGAGAGGGAGTCGGGGGGAGTAGTAGACATGTACAACTACAGTAGCCTATTTCTCCTCCTCAACTCTCTCTCCTCCCCTGGGAAAGATAGAAAATAGAAACCAGGATACTACACTACCTCTCCCTCTCTCCACCTCTCTACTTCATATACCCTGCCTCCAGCCTGCTCCTCTCCCTCCCTCTCTCCCTCTCTCCCTCTCTCTCTCTCTCTCTCTCTCTCTCTCTCTCTCTCCCCCCCCCCCCCGACTCCCTCTCTCTCTTTCTCTCTCTCTCTCTCTCTCTCTCTCTCTCTCTCTCTCTCTCTCTCTCTCTCCCTCTCTCCCCCTCCAGCCTGCTACCCTCCAGCTCTGTTCTACTACAGGCTAACCCTAATCCTACAGGCTACAGCTACATCAACCACTGTTTACTACGAGTAACCTGCCCTCTACCCCACCCTGCCTCTCTCTCTCTCTCTCTCTCTCCCTCCCTCCTTCTCTCCCCCCTCTCTCTCCCTCCATCTCTCGCCCCCCCTCTCCCCCCTCTCCCCCCTCTCTTTCTCCTTCCATCTCTCTCTCTCCCTCCATCTCTCGCCCCCCCTCTCTTTCTCTCCCTCCCCCATTATATCTCTCTATCCCCCCCTCTCTCTCTCCTTCCATCTCTCTCTCTCCCTCCATCTCCCCCCTCACTCTCTCTCTCTACCTCCCCCACTATATCTCTCGCCCCCCCTCTCTCTCTCTACCTCCCCCACTATATATCTCTATCCCCCCCCCCTCTCTTTCTCTCTCTCTACCTCCCCCACTATATCTCTCTACCCCCCCCCCCTCTCTCTCTCTACCTCCCCCACTATATCTCTCTATCCCCCCTCTCTCTCTCTCTCTCTCTCTCTACCTCCCCCACTATATCTCTCTATCCCCCCCTCTCTCTCTCTCTCTACCTCCCCCACTATATCTCTCTATCCCCCTGCCCTCTCCATTGGAACAAGGTGGGGGGGGTGTAGTACGCGCGCGCGTGTGTGTGTGTGTCTGTGTGTGTGTGTGTGTGTGTGTGTGTGTGTGTGTGTGTGAGAGAGAGAGAGAGAGAGAGAGAGAGAGAGAGAGTGTGGCTGGTTGTGTGTGGGCGCCTTGTTTGGATAGAGATCTAGTCTGCTACTGTGTGTGTGTGTGTGTTCGTTCGTTCGTTCGTTCGTTCGTTCAGGCCCAACCTTCGCGCGTCGCCTTGTCGTCCCTGGAGACCGGCCTGCTGCACCATGTGGTCAACATGCTGCTCCCTCCTCATCCCTCCCTTCTCCTCATCCCTCCCTCCTCATCCCTCTCTCCCCCTCATCCCTCCCTCGTCCTCATCCCTCCCTCCTCATCCCTCCTCATCCCTTCCTCATCCCTCCCTCCCTCCTCATCCCTTCCTCCTCATCCCTCCCCCTCATTCCTCCCTCCTCATCCCTCCTCATCCCTTCTTCCTCATCCCTCTCCCACCTCCTCTTCCTTCTACCCTCCCTTTCTGCATCGTGCTCTTTCCTCCCCTCCTTTTCTCTCTCCCTCCTTCCTCCTCTGTCCTTCCCTCCCTCTCTCTCTCCCTCCATCCTCCTCTGTCCTCCCCTCCCTCTCTCTCTCCCTCCATCCTCCTCTGTCCTCCCCTCCCTCTCTCTCCCTCCATCCTCTTGTCCCCCCCTCCCTCTCTCTCTCCATCCTCCTCTGTCCACCTCCCTCTCTCTCTCCCTCCATCCTCCTCTGTCCACCTCCCTCTCTCTCTCCCTCCATCCTCCTCTGTCCTCACCTCCCTCTCTCTCTCCCTCCATCCTCTTGTCCTCACCTCCCTCTCTCTCTCCCTCCATCCTCCTCTGTCCTCCCCTCCCTCCCTTCCTCCGTCTCTCTCTCCCCCCTCTCTCTCATGTTGTGTGTTGTTTATTTCTTGCGGTGGCGGTCACACGTAGGGGGGGTGTTTGTGGGTCGGGGGGAGGGGCGAGTGTGCCTGACGTCAACGGGGGGGAGGGGTGTGTTTGCGTGTGCCTGCCTGCGAGCGTGTCTGTGTGTGTGTGTGTGTGTGTATGCGTTCGCGCCTGTGTGCGAGCATGCTTGTGTGTGTGTGTGTGTGTGAGTGTGTGTGTGTGAGAGAGTGTGTGAGAGAGAGTGTGTGTGTGTGTGTGTGAGAGGGCTTGCGCCCGTGGGCTGAGTGCCTGAGCTGTGATGTCACTGAGAGCTCCTCACGCTGTCAGCGACTCGGAGCTGCCCCATGCTGCCCCCCCCTCCTCCGCCCCCCTCCCCCTGCTCTGCAACAACACCTACCAGCCTGGGAGGGAGGAGGAGTGGGGGGCGCTGGGTGATCTGCAGGGAGGAGGGGGGGGGGGGGGGGTGCTGGGTGATCTGCAGGGCTCTGCTCATGCCTGGCTCCGTCACGTTACCGGGAGAACCGCTTGGCTCGGATCCACACACACCCGGTACGGTACAGGGTTAGACGGACCCCGCACGGACCCCATACAGACCCCATACGGACCTCTGCGTGTTGATGGAGAAGGAATTGTGAAGGAAATGTTGCATTACTTTCTTCTACAGTATACTGGATAAATAAAGTTGGATCGATGAGATATGATTACTAGGCCATCCCTGCTAGGATCCTGCCAAAACACCAGTCTAATTAGTGTGTATGTGAGCGTGTGTGCGCGTGCGCGCTTAAGCCAGGTGTCTGTATACACTGTGTGGGTACTGTGTGTGCGTGCGCGCGCGCTTAAGCCAGGTGTGTGTGTGTGTGTGTCAATGATGTGGTGTGCACCAGTTAGAGACAGAGAGTGTGTACTAGTCTTAGACAGCAGAGCGAGAGATGTGTGTGTGTGTGTGTGTGTGTGTGTGTGTGTGTGTGTACACCAGTCTTAGACAGCAGCTGCTCCACAAACTGGTCCAAGGGGACTCGCTTTGACTGCAGCCCCGACTCACAGCTATAAATAAAGATGAAATGACATGCCCCCCTCCACTCCCCCATCTCTCTCACACACACACACACACCCTGCACGAGGGAGGGCCACACAAAGGGCTGGCAGAGTGGAGGGGACCTGGAGATGCTGATCCCCGCCCTCAGGGCATCTGGATGGGGCAGGGAGGGCAGAAGGGGGCAGCAGGGCTGATAGTAAGCCTGTGTTTACAGGACAGACTGAAAGATTAGAAACACACACCCCATGTCCATGCTCCGTGTGTGCGTGTGTGTGTGCGTGCGTGTGTGTGTGTTTGATGTGGCTGGTTGAGACCGCTCTCCCTGCATGAGACTAATCAGCTTATTGTCCGGTTCTCTGGACAGAGCAGCCCGTCTCCTGGAGCTGCTGGGTTAGGAGTAGGACTAGGGCTAGCTAACCCGGTTCTGAGGGTTAGGACTAGGGCTAGCTAACCCGGTTCTGAGGGTAAGGGTTAGGACTAGGGCTAGCTAACCCGGTTCTGAGGGTAAGGGTTAGGACTAGGACTAGCTAACCCGGTTCTGAGGGTAAGGGTTAGGACTAGGACTAGCTAACCCGGTTCTGAGGGTAAGGGTTAGGACTAGGACTAGCTAACCCGGTTCTGAGGGTAAGGGTTAGGGGACTAGGGTTATATTGTGGTTCTCAGATGGAGGATGCTGCCTGCGTGTGGGAGGGAGAGTTTCTGTAGGTGGGAGAGAGAAAGTGTGTGTGTCTGCGCTCGTGTGTGGGAGTGAGGGAGTGTGTGTGCATGTGTGTGTGTGTCTGCGCTCGTGTGTGGGAGCGAGCGAGGGAGGGAGTGTTTGTGTGTGTGTGTGTGTGTGTGTGGGGGGGGGGTCTTTAGGCACCTCATCATGACAGCAGAGGGAATGGAGAGAGGAGAGGAGTGAGTCAGCAGCACAGAATGAGATTAAACACACTCTACACACACATGCACACACACACACACACTCTCCACACACACATACACTCTCTACACACACACACACACTCTCTACACACACATGCACACACACACTCTCCACACACACATACACTCTACACACACACACACATACACTACACATACACACACACACACTCGCTCACCCACGCACACAGAATCATTATGCAGTGGTGGGACTTTGGAGAGGAGTCAGTACATGAGTGTGTTCAGTTTGAAGATGAGTCAGAAGGACGTCTGGGCCAAGTCTCAATCTGACTGGTTACTGGTCCCCGCCCTCCCTGCCGTGGCAGGAAGTGACCTGCATCACCTGTCTTGTGGCAGGAAGTGACCTGTGTGATCTGTCTTGTGGCAGGAAGTGACCTGTGTGATCTGTCTCCTCCAGGAAGAGGTGTTTGGTGGTTTTGGAACAGTCAGCGAACACAGAAGAATACAGAGTCCAGCCGCACGGCCCGCGGAAGGTGAGCTGGCACATCCACACACACGCTCGTGCGAGCGAGCCAGTGTGTGTTTTTGGTGGTGCATGCATGATTTTTTTTACATTTTGATTGATTTGACCATCTGTCTGAGCCCCTGCTGTGTGTGTGTGTGTGTGTGTGTGTGTGTGTGTGTGTGTGTGTGTGTGTGTGTGTGTGTGTGTGTGTGTGTGTGTGCGCGCGCGTGTGCGTGTGCGTGCGCGTTCCCAGGTCCTCCATGGCAGGAGAAGAAGCCCCGAGGCCGGCCCCCCCGGACGCTGACCGCCCAGAAAGCGGCATCGGGCGTCCTCCCCCCATCCTCCTCCTCCTCGCCCTCCTCCTCCTCCTCCCCCAGCCAGGTCCGGCCGGAGGCCCCGGAGGGGCCGAAGGTCAAGCGTCTGCCGGGCCGACCACCGGGGTCCGGGGAGAAGAGGAGGGGCCGTCCCCCGGCGTCGACGGCCCCCCAGAGAGGCTGGCCCCCTGGGGAGGAGGAGGAGGAAGAGGACAGAGACAGGACGCTGCTGGGCTCCATACAGCAAGTTGACCCCGACGGGGGCAAAGGCCGCGACCCCAAGCTGACCAGGCTGAAGCGTCTCCGAGAGGTCAAGCTCAACCCGCTCAAGACCCGCCTCCAGGCCATGGCCAGAAAGGTGGCTGCGCCGGCCGCGCCGCGCCGGAGACGAGGCAGACCGCCCTCCGCCGAGCGCCTCAAGGCCCAGGCCGCCGCCGCCCCCGCTGGCCAGGAGGGGAAACACAAGGCCTTGCAGGATAGAGACACGGAACCCCCCCTGAGCCCCGAGCTCCCCTCCCCCCCCCGCCTCCCCCCCGGCCTCCCCCTCCCCGTCGCGGCTGGGCCGGCCCCTCGGCCTCCGCCAGAGCCCCCGCCACGTCAAGCCCATCCGCATCGTCCCGCCCTCCAAGCGCACGGACGCCACCATCGCCAAGCAGCTGCTGCAGCGCGCCAAGAAAGGGGCGCAGAAGAAGAAGCTGCTGGAGAAGGAGGTGGGGGCGGCGCCGGGGGCGGGGGGGGGGCGGCGGCGGCGAGGGCGGGATCCGCAGGCGGCGGCGGACGCAGCTGAAGAACATCCGGCAGTTCATCATGCCGGTGGTCAGCACCGTGTCGCTGCGCATCATCAAGACGCCCAAGCGCTTCATCGAGGACGAGGGCAGCTTCGGGGCGCCGCCGCCGCACATGAAGATGGCGAGGCTGGAGGCCCCCCCATCCTCCGCCGCCGCCGCGCCCCCCCCCGCCGCCATCCTCCTCCTCCGCCAACTCCTCCCCCTCCCCGACCCCGGCCCCCGCCGCCTCCTCCGCCTCCAACTCGGGGGCCGCTCCCGTCGACTCCGCCGCTCCTCCCCCTCCTCCTTCTACTCCTCCCCCCGGCCCCGCCCCCGGCGCCCATCCCCCGGCCCCCGGCCTGCTGGCCAACAACAACAACGGCGGCGGTGGCGCCACCAACGGGCGTTTCAGCAGCAGCGCGGCGTCCTGCGGGTCCCTGTCCCAGCACTCGTCCCAGCTGTCCTCGGCCGAGTCCTCGCGCTGCAGCAGCCCCAGCCTGGACGACTCCTCCTGCGACTCCCAGGCCTCGGAGGCCACGCCCCCCCCGTCGGAGACCGACGTGGTCGAGCGCCGCCGCCTCCGCCGCTCCCCGTCCCCGCAGGGAGAGGCGCACGCCTCCCGGCCCCCCTCCCCCCCCTCGGAGCCGGAGGTCCCGGCAGAGCGCGGCCGGAGGGGGCGCCGTGCCCTGGGGGCGGGCCGCGGCGGCGTGGGGGGGCGTGGCCGAGGCGTCCTGACCAGCGGAGGGAAGAAGGCCATCATCAGCCCCGCCACGGGCGTCCTGATGTCGTCCTCCGCCCTGGCCGCCTCCCAGCAGGCCTCGTCCTCCGCCGCCTCCTCCTCCTCCTCCCCCCCGCCTCCCCCGCTCCTCACCCCGCCTCAACCCCAGTCCGCCCCTTCCTCCAACGCGGGCGAGCACCACCCCCAGTCTCCCTGGATCCTGCCCCACCCCCTCCCCACCTTCCTGGCGCCCGGCTCCCTGCAGGAGAAGCGCGGTGGCGGCGCCAGCAGGTCCATCCTGAGAGAACCAACCTTCCGCTGGACGTCCCTGTCCCGCTCCCAGCAGCACTACTTCTCCTCAGCCAAGTACGCCAAGGAGGGCCTCATCAGGAAGCCCGTCTTCGACAACTTCCGCCCCCCGCCCCTGACGGCCGAGGACGTGGGCCTGATGCCCGGAGGGGGGGCCGGGGCGGCCCCGGTGGGGGGTTTCCCGGCGCCGGGAGGGGGTTCTGGGGCAGGCTCCCGCCTCTTCTCCCCTCTCCACCACCACCACCACCAGCATCCCTCGGCGGCGCGGTTCGAGGCGCCCCCCCTCCAGAAGCGCAGCCCCCTGCTCCGTGCCCCGCGCTTCACCCCCAGCGAGGCCCACTCCCGGATCTTCGAGTCCGTCACGCTGCAGTCGTCGTCGGGCAGCAGCCCCGGGTCCCTCTCCCCCCTCCAGACCTCTTCCAGCCCCGGGCGCTCTCCCAGACGCCGGAGGAGGCGCACCCTGCCTACCCTGCGCAGCCAGCCGCGCTCCCCCTCGCACTCCATGACCAGGCGAAGCAGTCAGTCCGGGGGCCAGGTGGCTGGGAGGAGGCCCTCAGATCTGTCCAGGCTGGCGGGCTCCCCGTCCAGCTCTCTGCCTGTGGCGGGGGCCGGGGTGGGGGTGTCCTCCAACCCTCTAGCCACTAGTGCCTTAACACCCGCCTCCTTCAGCACCTTCTCCGGGCCCGGGCCCCTGGGCCTAGCCCCCCACGCAGCCCCGGACGGAAGGAGAGCAGCCGCCAACACAGTCTCTTCCTCCCTCTCCTCTTCCTCCTCCCAGCTCTTCCCCCGGTTTGCTTCCGGCCCCCAGGAGTCCGGACGGGGAGGAGGAGGGGGGAAGGGGGGCCGGGAGAGGAGCGTCTCTGCCTCCAGAGAGCCCGCCCCCAAGGAGAAAGACAGAGACCCCGAGAAAAGCAGGGAGCGAGAGAAGGAGAACAAGAGGGAGGAGAAGAAGGAGTGGGAGAAGAGAGGGAAGGGCGCCACGTCAGACGCCTCCAGCCTGTTCTCCGTGGAAGGGAGGGAGGCGGATGAGTGTCTGTCATCCCTTGCTCCCAAAAAGACCCCCGGCAGGAAGAAGCCGCTGTCTGTGGACTCCTCCTCCACCGAGGCTCCTCCCACAGACCGGGGCGTGCTCCATTCGCCTACCCCTCCCTCCCTGGCCAAGGGCCGCTTGACTAAGAAGGGCAGGCCTTCAGAGAAGGGCCCGGAGACCGAGCTGGGGGACAAGGAGAGGGAGAAACCCAGCGCCCCTGCCCAGGCCCCGGCCCCCTCCCTGGGTTCCATGCTGGCCCATGCTGAGAAGCAGCCGGTGGCTGACCAGAGAGTGGCCGGCCTGCTGAAGAAGGCCAAGGACCAGCTGTTCAAGATCGAGAAGAGCAAGTCCCTCAAGTCCCCTGACCAGCCTAAAGCCCAGGTACGTAGATCTCCCTTCCTCTCCATCTCCTCCTCTTCTTCCTCTCCTCTAACATCATCCTCATCTTCCCCCTCTTTCTTTCTATATTTCTATCTTTCTATAGTTGTGTTATCCTTGGTCATTTGGTCAAACACCGTGTTTGACCAAATGTGGGTTTGTGTGGTCAACACACAAACACAGATTTTCAATGTCTCTTCATACACTCACCAACAGAGACTCCGGTATCGTGATTGTAACCGTAAACATTTGTGACAGTGTTGGCAGACTGAAACCAGAGAGCAGGAAGTCCCAGGAGTTACGTTTATGAGGGGATGTCCCAGAAAGGGGGTTATAGTCTCAGAATAGGGGTTGGGGAATTCTGGCAGCTTCATGCATTATGCAGCTAGAAGCTCAGAGACGCTTCTGAAAGTACTTTCGGATCAACCTGACAGGAACTGCCTGTGTGTCAGTGTGTGTGCGCGCGTGTGTGTGTGTGTACTTTGGATGGCCAAGGTAAGCTAGTGTGTGCTTCAGATGTCAGTGTGGAGATACATCCACACCGTTGAAGATGGTAATGTACCTCGTAGACCTGAGATCCCCTCTGCTCCACTGTAGCAAACACTAACATGGTCCTCTACACACACACACACACAAACACACACACACACACACACACACACATGTTCCTCTGTACACACTTGACTTGAGTACCTGTTGGTTTTGATTGATGGACAGTTTGGTGCAGAAGGAGACGGATTGGTGCAGAAGGATCTTGATGTTACTTTGGCTGTCGGAGGAAGTGTCCCTCTGCAACTGCTGTTGTTGATGCGTTGTTTGTTTGTTTGTTTGTTTGTGTCCAGGGTCAGGAGAGTGACTCGTCCGAGACGTCTGTCCCCGGTCCTCGTATCAAACACGTGTGTCGGCGCGCAGCGGTGGCTCTGGGCCGGAACCGGGCGGTGTTCCCTGACGACATGCCCACCCTCAGTGCCTTGCCCTGGGAGGAGAGAGAGAAGATCCTGTCTTCCATGGGGAACGATGGTGAGAACTTTACTAGAACCAGAACTACACCAGGACCAGATCTATTACTAGACCAAGACTAGAACCAAAGCCAGATCTAGAACTAGAACCAGATCAAGGACCACTGAACCAGGTCAGAATCAAAACCACCAAGCTAGACTGAAGGTCTAACTCTTTATTGGTCTGGGTCCTGGGCCATGGCCCCTACTGAAGGCAGGTGGACCTGAACCAGGGTCCTGGGCCATGGTCCTTACTGAGGGCAGGTGGACCTGAACCAGGGTCCTAGGCCATGGCCCTTACTGAGGGCAGGTGGACCTGAACCAGGGTCCTGGGCCATGGTCCTTACTGAGGGCAGGTGGACCTGAACCAGGGTCCTGGACCATGGCCCTTACTGAGGGCAGGTGGACCTGAACCAGGACTTCTGTGTGAATCTGGACCGTTGTGTGCGAAAACTAGTCAACTAGCAGACGAGCTAATGCAGTGAGCCTGGCCATGCACCTGAACACGCACAGTAAGCCTGGCCATGCACCTGAACACGCACAGTGAGCCTGGCCATGCACCTGAACACGCACAGTGAGCCTGGCCATGCACCTGAACACGCACAGTGAGCCTGGCCATGCACCTTAACACGCACAGTGAGCCTGGCCAAGCACCTGAACACGCACAGTTGCTCCCCAGGAGGAGACACAGGGGCTGTAGCTGATTATGCCATGCTATGCTATGCCAGTACATCACTGAAAACACCAGGGAAATATTTACTCAGGCTTTCTCATCCACACCTGCCCTCTCTTGGGTATCAGTCAATGAGCTTGTAGATCATTTAAATTCTAAAATTACAAATATTATTGATGCCATTGCGCCCATTAAGGTGAAGGTGGTCTCTGGTAAGAAACGATCTCCATGGAGAAACGCCACGCTGGTCAGAATAGAAATAAGAGTGTCAAAAATCTGAACGCAGGGGGCAAAAAACATATCTCCATGCTCATTATGACATCTATAAAGAGAGACTTCACATTTATAATTTGGAGCTGAGAAATGCACGGCAGTCTTTCTTTTCTGACATCATCACCAAAAACAATAATAATGCACATGCTCTGTTTGCCACTGTCAATAGACTAACAAACCGTTTAAATCACGACCGAAGACTTTTCTTTTTGCCGCTGCTTTTTCTTAAACTAAATAATTATTAATTCGTACACTGCACTGTAACTTTTATTCCTGTATTTTATTTTTCCTGCATTTAGTTTTAAATGTCTTTTTTGCATTTCGTTTTATATTACCTTTTATGTGTTGTTATGTTTCTTGCACTTTGTCTTGATGCTTTAAATGTCTTATGTTAAACTCTTTGAATTGCCTTGTATGTGCTATACACATGTGCTATACAAATAAACTTGCCTATGCCAAGCCTGGGGCCCTGGGATAGCTCAGAGCATCGGTTGGTTTTGCACCGTCCGTCTCTGTAAAACACTGACTCAGCTCCTGTCCATGGACTTCCTGCCTCTCTAGACAAATCATCAGTGGCGGGATCGGAGGAGGCGGAGCCACAATCCCCACCCATCAAGCCTGTGACCAGACACAAGGCCCTCCAGGAAGCCCCTCCCAGGAAGGGGCGTCGGTCTCGCCGCTGCGGGCAGTGCCCAGGCTGCCAGGTGCCCGAGGACTGTGGCGTCTGCACCAACTGTCTGGACAAGCCCAAGTTCGGAGGACGCAATATCAAGAAGCAGTGCTGCAAGTGAGTCTGACTGGGGTGGATCACTCTGTCCTGTCCTGGGGGTGGATCGGTCTGTCCTGTCCTAGGGGGGGGGGGGGTTCTGTCCTGGGGGTGGGGGGTGGTCTGTCCTGTCCTGGGGGTGGGTCTGTCCTGTGCTGGGGGTGGATTGGTCTGTCCTGTACTGGGGGTGGGGGTCGGTCTGTCCTGTCCTGGGGATGGGTGGGTCTGTCCTGTCCCTGGGGGTGGTGGGGGGTCTGTCCTGTCCTGGGGGTGAGGGGTGTCTGTCCTGTCCTGGTGGTGGGGGTCTGTCCTGTGCTGTCCTGGGGGTGGTGGGGGATCTGTCCTGTCCTGGGTGTGGGGGTGTCTGTCCTGTCCTGGGGGTGAGGGGTGTCTGTCCTGTCCTGGTGGTGGGGGTCTGTCCTGTGCTGTCCTGGGGGTGGTGGGGGGTCTGTCCTGTCCTGGGTGTGGGGGGGTCTGTCCTGTCCTGGGGGTGGTGGGGGGTCTGTCCTGTCTTGGGGCTTGGGGGGGGGGGTCTGTCCTGTCCTTTCCTGGGGATGGGGGGGGTCTGTCCTGTCCTGGGGGTGAGGGATGGGGGGGTCTGTCCTGTCCGCGAGATTACTTTTCGCAACCCAGTTTAGCAAGAACACCATAGAGTTTAGGGTTAAGTTTAGGGTTAGGGTGAGGGTCAGGTGTAGGGTTAGGGGTAGGGTTAGGGGTTAGGGTTAAGTTGAGGGTTAGGGTTCTTCCTTAACCCTAAACTCAATGGTGTTATCGCTAATTAAAAGTTATCGTTATTGCGAAATGCGTAGACGCGTCCTGTCCTGGTGGTGGGGGGTCTGTACTGTCTGGTTTCAAAATATTCTGATGTCCAGGCTGAGCTTTATCTGTGTGAGATAACGTCAGACTAGTCTTGTGTCGGTGTGCGTGTGTGTGTGAGTGCGTGCGTGCGTGTGCGTTTGACCCAAGGTTATTATAGTTAACGAAAACTAACTAAAAAATGAAAACTAGGTGTGAAAAAACATTTTAGTTAACTGAAATAAAAAATAAAAAGTAGAGTTTACAAAAAACTAGGGCTGCACAATTAATCGTAATCGCGATTATAACCTCCATAACCACCCTGCAATTAATGTGATTAATAATTTTGCTTTGAATTGAGTGTGCTAGGACTACACAGACGAATCACAGGCGCTTATGCTGTCTGACCAATCACATGCATTCCCGCTGAGAGCGCTGTGCGCTCAGCAATTTCACAAATTTCACAAAGTGTCACAAGAGTACCCGCAGCCGTGAGTAGAGAATAAATGAGCGAAAACGAGGTAAGTGAGTTAGTAACAAGAAAGGGATCAACGTCCGTGATTTGGGAGCATTTTGGTTATTATATATTAAAATTGTATATTAAATATTAATCTCAATTATTAATCAATTTTTAAGCAAATAATCGCAATTATTATGTTTTGTCATAATCATGCAGCCCTACAAAAAACGATAACTAGCTAAAATAGGGATGTGCGCTACTAGTCGTTTAAACGACTAAACGGTGCAGCTTTTGCTAGTCGTTTAAGAAATAAGTTGATTAAACGAAATATAATAGAATTAGATAAAAATAAAAATATTTATAAAAAGACTTAAATAATTTGTCACCTCATTCATTCATCTGCGCAATCCCTATTGTTTATGCTGCGTTCCTTTTGTATGGGAGCTCCGGATTTGGCGCCTATACGCATAATACGTAGCCTATCGTCTGACATCCGTGGTCTTTAATATTATAGTCATTTAACTTATTCTATTCAGTGATCATGGGGGGCACGGCACATTGCCACTAAAGTGTGCTCATATTAATTAATGTAGCCTAATCATTTGGTTTGTGAAAGTCAAGACGTGACGGAAATCTGTGCAACAATAGGCTATGACTAGATTCCAAGAGGCGCGCTCGCTTTCACAGCCTAATTGCTGAGTTGAACTCTGAAGGAGGCAGACCATTAAATTTGCAAAACATAGGTTTATGCATACTAATATACATCCAAGCAACTGTCACAAAGTTTTTTAAATAGCCAAACCATACTTGGAGCGAGATGCGCAACGAGTGAAAATTGGCTCCCGCTGAATGTTGATTAGAAAGATGGAGGAACTGTATTGCAGACACGCAGGTCCATATAAAACATTATATTTGCACAGTAGGCTATTATTTCTTTCACTTTATAATTTGCATCATTCTTTGTGGACCAATGTTTGAATAAATTTGCCTTCGAACGTTATTGCCCTCTCTGACATCCGCGGTCTTTATGTGAAATCTAGTTTTAGCCTACTGAAACATTACAGGCTATAGGCTAGCCTACTCTTCTTCAATTAAACAAAATAAATCACATTGATATCTTTGCTAAGTAATAAGTTGTAAGGACAGGCTGAACTACTGTTTTGCACTGGCAAACAAAGGAGTGTGACAGCCCTGCGCAACACGTGCAAATTGGCTGCCACTGATTGGTTGGGAAACATCAAGAATAGTCATGCATCTTAGCTAAATCTTTCTAAATAGCACTTGTTGTAGAAACTTGGGAATCCTGTTTTTTAGTCGTGTTATCGGTTACAAAACCACCGTCTAGTCCAAACCAAATAGTCGCTGCGCACATCCCTAAACTAAAACTGTATTGTGTGTTTACAAAACTAACTAAAATAAACTAAAATTATTGAGAAAATGTCCTTAGTTTTAGTTTTTTTCATTTCATACATAAGCCTAGTATTTTGGGTGGATATGAAATCTATCCTCCATTTTTTTTGCTGTGCCCCTGCGCAGAAGTAATCTGACGTTCGCCAGATGGTTTGTTTCACACGGAGTGAAATAATGTGAGCTCACAAGATCAGGATGGTCTCACGAGGCTAGCGCAGAAGAAAAAAAAACTAAAACTAATAAAAACTAAACTAAAACGAAGCATTTTCAAAATATAAAAATGAAACTAAACTAGCAAACCTGCTTTAAAACTAATCAAAACTAAACTGAAATTGAAAACAAAAAGTTAAAACGATATAAAAATAAAAACTAATGAAAAAAGCAAAACTATTATAACCTTGGTTTGACCACGTCTCTCCTCTTCGCCCCAGGGTGAGGAAGTGTCAGAACCTCCAGTGGATGCCTTCCAAGATGTTCCTCCAGAAGCAGGGGAAAGGTCAGCATCTATCTCCCTCTCTCTCTCTCTCTCTCTCTCTCTCTCCCTCCCTCTCCCTCTCTCTCCCTCTCTCTCTGGCTCTCTCCCTTTCCCCCTCTCTCTCCCTCTCTCTCTCTCTCCCCCCTCTCTCTCTCTCTCTCTCTCTCTCCCTCCCACCCCTTCTCTCTCTCTGTCAATTCTCTCTCCATCCTCCTCACTTGCTGCCATTGCTCTCTCCATGGTGGCGCCCCGTGGAGTTGTGGAGTGAAGCTCCTCTCTGTTTCCTCCTCCAGGCAAGAAAGACAAGAAGAAGAACAAGCTGTCAGAGAAGAAGGAGGGGCTTGTGAAAGGGCCAGTCACTGAGTCCGGCTTTAAACCGGCCCCGTCCATCCTGAAGGAGGAGCCTCCTCGTAGGAAGAGCGAGACTCCTCCCCCGAAGGCGGGCGAGGAGAAGCCGAGCCAGATGCCATCCCAGCAGTCGTCCCCGCCCTCCCCCCCAACCCCGCCAGAGCCCCCCCTGCCCCCTAGCTCTGCCCCCGCCCCGGAGCCCCGTCAGACCCCTGCCCTCCCCAACACGGCCAGTAAGAAAGGACAGAAGCCCCAGCAGCCCACCCCTCCCTCCTCCTCCTCCTCTTCTTCCTCCTCCTCCTCTAGTTCTTCCTCCTCCTCCTCTTCCTCCTCTCCATCCCAGAACTCCCCGTCTCCTCTGACCCAATCCCAGCCCCCCTCTCAGCAGCAGCGGCGGCCCTCGCCCAATCAGGCGCCGCCAAAAAAGGAGGCTCCGCCCAAGTTCCCGCCTACTGAACCCAAGAGGAAGTCCCAGCAGCAGCAGCAGCCGGGCCTGGCCACACCCCCCCCAGACACAGGTCAGAGAACCCTCTGCTGTTGGGGGGCAGATCCTAGAGTCTTTGATTTCTTGTGCTCCAGGGACTTGGATGGACCCGTGTTCGCTGGTTGGCTGGTCGGTCTGTTCATTAGTCCGTCACACGTACCAGAGTCGCCACCTGAGGGCGCTGCCACAGTTCTTTCTTCCCCATTCCCAAGTAGAGATGTAACGATAACCGGTATAGTGATAAACCGCGATACAATTTGATTAAATTTATCGCGATACAATTTGATTAAATTTATCACGATAAAATTAACATTAAAATCCTGTTTGATTACCGCGCTTTGAAAAACTCACTAAATAAGATATGTAAATACTGTCCAGCATCAGTCAAAGTTGTCTTTGACTGATGCAGCAGTCTCCAAGACGCATTATTTTAATGTTTATTCAAACAAAAAGTGAGTCACACTTTACAATAAGGGTCACAAAAAACATTAGTTAACTGTTAACTAATGCTTATTTAGGGTTAGGTTAGGTTACTAATGTTAATTAATACCTTAGTTATGGTTAGGTGAGTTAACCTTAGTTAACAAATAACAGTAAATGGTTAATAGACATTAGTTAACTGTTACTTAATGCTCAATAATGCATTAACTAATGCTTATTAATGTACCCTTATTGTAAAGTGTTACCAAAAAGTGCTAAGTGTTGCTAATTTTATTTATGATTTTCAATATAAAACTTGGTGAAAAGATTTCACTGTCTGTATCAGTATTTTATTTTTTTACATTTTCAGCACATTTTAACAATACCGCGATAATACTGATAACCGTGATAATTTTGGTCACTATAATTGTGATGTGAAATTTTCATACCGTGCCTATCTCTATTCCCAAGCACATCTTTCTTTGTACATTAAAAAAACAATGCTTGTGTCCAGGGCTTAATAACGAAATAATTTTTCAATCGGTTCGCTCCGAGCAGAACCAGCATATTTAACGTTTCCGTTCTCGTTTTCCGCCACCAACATAGCGTTCCTGAACCGGTTAAGAACGAAAAATAACGTTCCGTTCATCATTCTGGGGGTGTTAGCCTATTAAGATTCTATAGGCCTACAGTATTTCTTGTAAGGTATAATCAACAAGTCTAGGGTTGTGGTGGCCTTATTCCCAACAATATTAGCCTTGATGTGTGCTGTAGTGTAGCCTTGTTGATTATCTTACAAGA
Organism: Borostomias antarcticus; assembly: GCF_949987555.1. Taxonomy (NCBI): domain Eukaryota; kingdom Metazoa; phylum Chordata; class Actinopteri; order Stomiiformes; family Stomiidae; genus Borostomias; species Borostomias antarcticus. Next base: position 26,225,923 of record NC_140234.1, read on the forward strand.
AATACTCAACATTAGTCCTATTCCCGTATGCCCTTAATCCACACCGTAAACTATGTGCAGGTGTATCGTAAATCATCATCATAGCTCATCATCCTTTTAAAAAATATTTTCTTGTACTGTTGCTGCAAGCTATTTTATTCTGCGCCTGTAGGCCTATTATTTGTTTTTATTTCGTTTTAGAATGTTTTATGTTATTTATTTATTATGTATTAACTTATGTCTTGCCACCTACCTGTACAGCACTTTGGCTCGACCACAGTCATTTTTAAATGTGCTCTATAAATAAAAATATTCTCTTGTGGCGATACACATTTCAGAGACATCCACCAGACCAGGCTTGTATGCCTATACGACAATAAATATAATTTAGTGCAAAACATTTAATAGGCCTATCTCTTGATCACTAGGCCGATAAAAAGCCCTTACCTGACTGGAAGTTATAGCCATTCAACGGAGCGCTTCGTTAGGCCTACTCGTGGCCTATTCAGACGGCACTAGGCCTATATGGTATAGGCTACGACTGTATCCACACGCTAATAATCTCTAACCATACCATAAACGTATGAACTAGGCTATAGTGTGTTGTTGTAATATCTAAATCTCTTCATTTCGCTAAGCAAGCATTTAAGATCCCGACTGTGAAATAACAGATTTAGGGGCCTAGGCTACATTACAAAAACAGGACAAGATGTAGGCTACAAATTTAATACATTTAATTTAGCCTATTCGGCCATAAACGGCTCAGCTTTTTTATCTTTTCTTCTTTTTTTAAATAATTTAATTTATATAGGCCTACTACAAAGAATGAAAAAATAACGTTATTAACCGGTTTTAAAGATTTCAAATGAACGTTTCTGTTCTGGAACAATTAAAGACCATTTCGTTTTCGTTCCTGTTTCTGTTCCTCATAAAATACCGTTCGTTTTCGGTTTTCGTTTCCATTCCTTGAACCGGTTCGGAGCCTTGCTTGTGTCTCAGTAAAAGTAAATGTAAAGTAGTCTATTCTACTCAGTCTTCTAATCTATTCTACTCAGGAGGCCATCTACTTTCTAAACGCAGAGTTCAGAGCGTGAGGCGTTCAGCAGTTCCCTTTCCCCCCCATGAAGATCATCACACTGAGGTGGTTCTATGTATCTCTCAGCTTCTCTGCTCAGTGTAACACTGTTATCTGTCCCAGCAGCCCCAGAGGCCAAACAGCAGAAGAAGCCTCCGCCTCCCGGCTCACTGCCCCCTGCCCCCCCCTCCAGACCCAGGCAGAAGGAGCGGGAGAGGCCCCTGGCCCCCAGCAGCAGGCCTTTAAACTGGCAGAGCACTCCCTCGGGGGGGCGGGCCTGGGCCCGGGGCCCCTGCGACGGAGTGCACCGCATCCGACTGGACTTCCAGCGCGCCGCTGACCCGGACAAGGTGTGGCAGGCGGGCGGGCTCAGCCTCGTTACCACGTCGCCCATCACGCCGCGCGCCATCTGCTTCCTGTGTGCCAGCAGTGGCAACGTCGAGGTGACACACACACACGCGCTCCCACTCATACACACTCGCACTCACACTTTCCCACTCACACTCATATACACACTTTAACCTCTTCCTCTCCTCTCCTCCTGCAGTTTGTGTTCTGTCAGGTGTGCTGTGAGCCCTTCCACCTGTTCTGCCTGGGGGAGGCAGAGCGCCCTCTAGAGGAACAGAGAGAGAACTGGTGCTGCAGGGGCTGCCGGTTCTGCCAGGCCTGTGGCCACCAGCGCCAGGAGACCAAGGTGAGCAGTACAGCGACAAATCATCTGTCTGGGGTCTGGACCGCCCGGTGGCTCGGGTCCGTGGGGGTAGATTCACCATAGATTATATAGATGGAAGGTTCTATGTTAAAGATGATGGTTCTCCTCTTCACAGGGACTATTATCAAACTGCAGTAGATGCATTCTCTGTTGGTTCTGTTTTGAGATTTTCCAGTTATTAGTTCATTCTTGAGTGATTTGGTCCGTGGCTGAGTGGGACTGTTCAGATCATGCAGAGCTGAACACAGCAGCTACTTCTTCTGAAGCGCCTGGAAACCTGGATGGTGGTGAATGCCTTCTGCATTGCCTGATGGAAACAGCCATCCTGCATAATAACCACCCTGCTGAGGTCAGCCTGGCTGTGGCGGCTGTCTCTCTCTCTCACCACAAGGGAGGAGAGGAAGGAAGAGAGGAAGGAGGAGAGGAAGGAGGTCATCAGGCTCACGGAGCTCTGAGGAGAGAGAAGAAGAAGAAAGTCAGGTCTATTTAAAACACATCAAGAACATATTCAGCTCTCTAACCTGCCTCCTCTCGGCCTCCCTCTCTCCCTCTTCCTCTCTTCTCTTCCCCTCTTCTTTCTCTCCTCTCTATCTACCCCCCCTCTCTCTCTCTCTCCCTCTTCCTCTCTCTCTCTCTCTCTCTCTCTCTCTCTCTCTATCTCTCTCTCTCTCCCTCTCTCTCTCTCTCTCTCTCCCCCCCCCTGCAGCAGCCCCTGCTGGAGTGTGATAAGTGTCGTAACAGCTACCACCCAGAGTGCCTGGCCCCCAACCACCCCACCGCCCCCACCAAGAAGAAGAGGGTCTGGGTATGCAACCCCCCTCCTCCCCCTCCCTCCCTCCACACACACCTCCCCCGTCCTCTCCTTCTTATTTGCCCAGGGACTGCGGGTGGAAATTAGCTGTTTTAGCTATAACCTTGTACAGTGCATCTCTCCCTATTCTATAGGGTAAATGTCTACTGTACCTTGTCCCTGTCTTAAAAATAAATAAAAATCAATCAATCAATCACAGCAAGAGATGTACAACTAACAACCTGTGTGCGTGTGTGTGCGCGCGTGTGTGCGCGCGCACGTGTGTGTGTGCGTGCGTGTGTTTCCAGGTGTGCACCACGTGTGTGCGCTGTAAGAGTTGCGGAGCCACCAAACCGGGGAAGTCGTGGGATGCCCAGTGGTCACATGACTTCTCCCTGTGTCACGACTGCGCCAAACTTTTCGCTAAAGGTGAGACACAACGGCAGCACAGAACTACGGCCATGGCTGGAGAACGGTGTAATTAGAACTACAGGACCTATAATTCATTGCTAATTATATCCATTAACCCTGGTGATCTGTGTTGATGCTGTGTTGATGTGTTGCCGCTGTGTGTGTGTGTGTGTGTGTGTGTGTGTGTGTGTGTGTGTGTGTGTGTGTGTGTGTGTGTGTGTGTGTGTGTGTGTGTGTGTGTGTGTGTGTGTGTGTGTGTGTGTGTGTGTGTGTGTTGCCGAGGTAACTTTTGCTGGTTGTGTGTGTGTTGCCTAGGTAACTTCTGTCCGCTGTGTGATAAGTGCTACGATGACGACGACTACGACAGCAAGATGATGCAGTGCGGTCGCTGTGAGCACTGGGTGCACGCCAAGTGTGAGAACCTATCAGGTGAGAGAGAGAGATTGAGAACCTATCAGGTGAGAGAGAGTGAGTGAGAGAGAGAGAGAGCCTATTAGGTGAGAGAATGAGAGAGAGAGATTGAGAACCTATCAGGTGAGAGAGAGAGAGAGAGAAAGAGAGAGAGATTGAGAACCTATAAGGTGAGAGAG
>NC_140234.1:26234479-26314479 GCF_949987555.1 Borostomias antarcticus
CACAGATACACTGGTAAGACCAGGACTAAACTAGTCCACAGATACACTAGTAACACCTGACTAGACTAGTCCACAGATACACTAGTAAGACCAGACCTGACTAGACTAGTCCATAGATACACTAGTAAGACCAGACCTGACTAGACTAGTCCACAGATACACTAGTAAGACCAGACCTGACTAGACTAGTCCATAGATACACTAGTAAGACCAGACCTGACTAGACTAGTAGGACCAGACCTGACTAGACTAGTCCATAGATACACTAGTAAGACCAGACCTGACTAGACTAGTCCATAGATACACTAGTAAGACCAGACCTGACTAGACTAGTCCACAGATACACTGGTAGGACCAGGACTAGATTAGTCCATACTGATAAAACGGATAAAACCAGACGAGACTAATCTGATCTATAGATACACTGATGTCTCTGAATGGACTGTTTTTGCTTTTTAGATATGAACCTGTATTCCAGTCGTGTTGAGATTATACTACAGTTACAGCTGCTACAGAGATGAGGCCTAATTGAGATGAGGCCTAATTGGTGCAGACTTTCTGTATTCCTGCTTTATTTATGCCCGAGGTCAGTGCTTACTGATTTGTGTGTGTGTGTGCATGTGTGTGTGCGTGTGTGTGCGCGTGTGTGTGTGTGTGCGTTCGTGCCTGTGTGTGTGCCTGTGTGTGTGCCTGTGTGTGTGTGCGTGTGTGTTTGCCTGTGTGTGCGCGTGTGCGTGTGTGTGTGTGTGTGTGTGTGTGTGTGTGTGTGTGTGTGTGTGTGTCAGCGGTGTGAGAGCTGCCAGAGACCCGGAGCCACAGTGGGCTGCTGCCTGACCTCCTGCTCCAGCTCCTTCCACTTCATGTGCGCCCGGCAGAGACACTGCGTGTTCCTGGAGGACAAGAAGGTTTACTGCCCCAGACACAGAGAGCTGAGCAGGGGCGAGGTGAGTCACTCTATAACCCCAGCACCTATATTCCTGGTCTACACTATAGACCTGGTATGCACTATAGACCTGCTCCACACTATAATCCCAGTCTACACTATAGACCTGGTCTACACTATAGACCTGCTCTACACTATAAACCTGCTCTACACTATAGACCTGCTCTACACTATAGACCTGCTCTACACTATAAACCTGCTCTACACTATAGACCTGCTCTACACTATAGACCTGCTCTACACTATAGACCTGCTCTACACTATAGACCTGCTTCACACTATAGACCTGCTCTACACTATAGACCTGGTCTACACTATAGACCTGCTCCACACTATAATCCCGGTCTACACTATAGACCTGGTCTACACTATAGACCTGATCTGCACTATATACCTAGTCTACACTATAGACCTGGTCTACACTAGTGACCTAGTCTGCACTATAGACCGAGTATACACTATAGACCGAGTATACACTATAGACCGAGTATACACTATAGACCTAGTCTTCACTATAGACCTAGTCCCCACTATAGACCTAGTCTGCACTATAGACCTAGTCTGCACTATAGACCTACTCAACACTATAGACCTAGTCTTCACTATTGAACTAGTCTGCACTATAGACCTAGTCTGCACTCTAGACCTGGGGGCCTCATTTATAAACGTTGCGTAAGTACAAAAGCGTGCGTAACCCATGCTGAGCAACTTTCTACGCAACTTTCGGTATTTATAAAAAACAAGCTGAGCGATAAGTTGGCGGAAGGTGTGCGTAACTCTACGCACACTTCGACCCTCCTTTAACTACGATAAGCACGTTTCTGGAGAAAGGGGAAAACGCGACTCCGATGGCAGAGGGATGAAACTCGGGAAAGTCTGCGAAACACATGACATATTGAATAATAAATACATCGGTCGCTGCAAGAAACCCTCCAATGTGTCACACAGTTTAAACGGAATCAATCGCCACCGTAGCCTAATCACGAAATAATGTCGGCATTGCTTTGGATGTGTCTGTGAATTTACCCATTTGTGTCATAATATAATGTTATGTTGTAGGCCTATTCATTTCTAGGCTATCCCGAGAAGCATCACGGACAGTAGCCTATGAATAAAAGCCACATTACGTTGATAACACAACACGACACGAGCCTATAGCTTATCATAGTAATGATTCCGTATGTCGTTAGCCTACAACTATAAGGCCTATACCGCACCAAACAAATGTTGCATTCGGCGTTGAAGTATATTTATTCAGTTAATCATTTATTTAGTTAATTATTCGTATGTTTAATTATCCACCTATTCATTCGTTAATGTATTTATGTATTTATAGCCTATATTTGATTAGGCTTTTATGTAAACCCGAATGACCACTGAGGCAAGCCGCAATTACAATGATGTTGAGCGGTGAATGGAAATGTCCTACTTGAGGCAACTGTAGGCTACATTATGTTATATTGTACATCATCATATATCCTCATATTGTCTTATGATTGTCATGTAGCAGGCATACGAGGAATGTGGGCCTAAAAACGCATGTCATCCCAATGCTCACATGCCGCTTTGGTAGAATTAGCTGTGCGCAAAACAGCGCATAGGTGATGCGTCTCCAAGTTGTAAGAACACAAGGGAGCAAGTTAGATTATTAATTTGAATGACGAATCGTCATGTGTGTAGCTATAATTACGCTTTATAGAATCACATGAAACTCATCCATGGACCCCATATATTTACAAGACCTCGATACAGGCACTGATATAGCTGGATTATAGTAGGCCATGACGCACGGGGCCTTGGATATGCCGGTACTTGGCACAGATGTTCTAATATGTGCTTGGCTATCCCGCAACATCCATTAGAACACGCAGCTTCTATATGCCTACAGAATGTTTTGAGAAAGTATGTGAAATGCATGATATCCCGGAAAATACACAAATTGGCTGCTGCAAAGAACCCTCAGATCTGTCGTACAGTTAAATTGGGGATACTTGCCTTAAGTAGTCACTATAGGCCTACATGTTTGCATTGTTATGGATGTCATTGTAAATTGACCCGTTTATACGTTGATAAGTTAGGCATTTTGTTCATGGGCCACCCTGTGAAGCATTAGATTACGTGCAATATAAATCCAAACCCCATTACCCATGCAACAACACTATAGGCTTATAATGATTATCAGTTTGGATATAAGCAGCCACCTATATAAGGCCTACCGCACTAAACGAATGCCAATATAGCCTGCATGATAGATAATTCATTATCTAACAGACCACTCAGGCCTAACAGGTGCTCTTATCAGTCGTGCACATGTGAAATCATCGTTCCGAAAAGATACTTTTGCGGCGTCTCTACCTCGTTGACCAATACCTCCACCTCGCATCGGTAAAATGTATCTTTCTCTTTCTGCCTTTTGCACTCGGCTCCATTGTTGTTGCATATGTATAGGCGTATCACTGACCATTTATAGGCAATTGTGGGCGTTAATTGGGGTGTGATCAGAACGCGCGTTCACGTGCGCCAAGTTAAGTGTTGATTGTGATTTATAAAGGGCAGCTGGCGTAGGCGTGCCTGAGTGAACATGGGTTGTGATACGCAGCGTTTTATAAATCGGAGATTTTTTGTGCGTATATTTTAGTAATCACTTACCTAAGCTAACTTAGTTACGTGGATTCTACGCAATGTTTATAAATGAGGCCCCTGGTCTGCACTATAGACCTAGTCTACACTATAGACTTAGTCTAAACTATAGCTCTGACTTTCACTCAACGTGACTGCTCTGACTTTCACTCAACGCGACTGCTCTGACTTTCCCTCCATTGAGAGTAATGAGGGGCGGAGTCTCAGGATGGTTCGCCAGGTGAATGGGTTCTGGTCCCAGACTAACAACCTGTCAGGCAGCAGAGCAGCTGTTCTGGTGGTGGAGCTAGTTCTGACTGTTCGCTGCTGTTCCAGCGCTACACTGTGAGACTAGACCAGTAATCCCTGAGGAGACGTGTGTTAGACCTCAAATCAATCTCCCTGTTAAACAAGACAGTGGCTGATCTCCCTCTGCCCAGACACAGACGAAGTCTAAACTATAAACCTGTGAGAGCAGAGTTACTGTCTGGATGTTTTGAAGGATAATAGCTGTTCCTGTACTTCCTGTGTGTCCCCAGGTGGTGTCGGAGTCTGGCTTCGAGGTGACTCGGAGGGTTCTGGTGGACCTGGAGGGCATCAGCCTCAAGAAGAAGTTCCTCACCGGCCTGGAGCCAGAGAACGTCCACATGATGATAGGTAGGAGTGCGTGTGCATGCGTGTGTCTGGGAGAGACTGTGTGTGTGTGTGTGTGTGTGTGCGTGTGTGCGTGTGTGCGTGTGTGCGTGCGTGCGTGCGTGCGTGTTTTGTGGCCACCCCTGGGAGAGTCCTCTCCTCTTCCCGGCTGCTGTGCTGGTCGGGGACCTGCCGTTCCAGGCTGTTCCAGGCCATTCCAGGTTAAAGGAGTAGTAAAATGTATGATTAGCCCTGTTTTAAGGTTACTTATGATCATATACAATGGTTCAGATCAAAACATTGACAAAACTAGCACTTTTGGGAAAGTCTGATAATTGCTCTACCACCGTTTAGGTCAAACAATGGATGTGGGTGGGCACATCCATTGTATGTTTAATTTGTATTCATTTTTTATTTATCCAGGTTTGTCCCATTGAGATCCAAGATCTCTTTTACAAGGGAGATCTGGCCAGGAATGGCAGCACATATAGTTCCAAAATAAAACACATAGTTTCAACACACTAAACACAAACATAAAGATACAGATGAAGACAGTAACATTTATAAAAACAAGTAAAGATCAAATGAAACATTTGCACTCATAAAGCCTGGATACAATGGGGTTTATCAAGGATTTAAATGCGTTCAGAGATATCAGGATTTGAAGTTTGAGCTCCGACTGCAATTTGAACCATGTTGTTGGGGCAGAAAACCTAAAAGCTTTCTTTCCCAATTCTGTTCTGACCTAGGGAACAGTCAAATTTAGAAAGTCCTGAGAACGGAGATTGTAGGCTCCATTATTCAGGATTAAAAGAGATGGGATGCACCGATATGAACATTTTGGCCAATACCGATAACAGATATTAACATTGCTGTCATGGCCGATAACCGATATGTTCTGTATAAAAACAAGTTTCTATGATAAACAAATGTTATACATACTGAAAAACACATGGAAACACTTTCTCTACTTCCAAAACATTTGGAAAAGCTGATAAATCATAGATTTACCACATTGTTTCCTCTCAAAATCAACACACACAACAGCAGCTAGACAAATAATTATTAGCTGTTCACATCGGCCTTTTTTTGCACATCAGACCGATACCGATATATTAAAAAATGACTAACGTTGGCCGATACCGATATGATTGACAATATATCGTGCATCCCTAATAAATAAGGAATCATCTCAAGAATAGCCTTGTAAATTAAGACATACCGATGGCTGAGCCGTCACACATATAAAAGAGGGCCAGTTTACTTTAGAATATAAAACACAATGGTGAGTAAGAGCTCCACAGTTTGTAATCAACCTCAGAGCGCCATGATGCATGCTATCCAGCATGTGGAGGCAGTGAGCAGAAGCATTCATATATAACACATCACCATAATCAATAACACATCACCATAATCAATAACACATCACCATAATCAATAACACATCACCATAATCATATTCAATAACACATCACCATAATCAATAACACATCACCATAATCAATAACACATCACCATAATCATATTCAATAACACATCACCATAATCAATAATACATCACCATAATCATATTCAATAACACATCACCATAATCAATAACACATCACCATAATCAATAACACATCACCATAATCAATGACACATCACCATAATCATATTCAATAACACATCACCATAATCAATAACACATCACCATAATCAATAACACATCACCATAATCATAATCAATAACACATCACCATAATAAATAACACACCACCATAATCATAATCAATAACACATCACCATAATCATAATCAATAACACATCACCATAATCAATAACAGACCACCATAATCATAATCAATAACACATCACCATAATAAATAACACACCACCATAATCATAATCAATAACACATCACCATAATCAATAACAGATCACCATAATCATAATCAATAACACATCACCATAATCAATAACACCACCATAATCAATAACACATCACCATAATCAATAACACATCACCATAATCATAATCAATAACATATCACCATAATCATAATCAATAACACATCACCATAATCAATAACACATCACCATAATCATAATCAATAACACATCACCATAATCAATAACACATCACCATAATCAATAACACATCACCATAATCAATAACACATCACCATAATCATAATCAATAACACATCACCATAATAAATAACACATCACCATAATCATAATCAATAACACATCACCATAATAAATAACATCACCATAATAAATAACACATCACCATAATCAATAACACATCACCATAATCAATAACACATCACCATAATCATAATCAATAACACATCACCATAATCAATAACACATCACCATAATCAATAACACATCACCATAATCATAATCAATAACACATCACCATAATCATAATCAATAACACATCACCATAATAAATAACATCACCATAATAAATAACACATCACCATAATCAATAACACATCACCATAATCAATAACACATCACCATAATCATAATCAATAACACATCACCATAATCAATAACACATCACCATAATCAATAACACATCACCATAATCAATAACACACCACCATAATCATAATCAATAACACATCACCATAATCAATAATACATCTCCATAAACAATAACACAATCATAATCAATAACACATCACCATAATCAATAACAGGAAGAAAGGTCGACTCCACCAGTTTTTGTTTCACCTCGAAAGAAAAGCAAGACTTATTTCAGAAATAAAATCCTACTAGAAGCTTCAACTTCTTAGTAGTATACAGAATATGTGCCTTAAAAGACAAGTGGTCATCAATCAAGAACTCCATGTATTTAAAAGTAGATACAAGCTCAATGTGTTGCCAATTACTGGTGACAGTGACATTAGAGTGATTTAACCTTGAGTTAGTAAAAAACATATGTTTTGTTTTATCAGCTTTGAGAACAAGTTGCAGTTGACAGAGGTGTTCTTGCACTCTATTAAACACATGTTGAAGGGATGCAGAAGCTTTTGCAGGCATGGGGGCAAAGCAGTACATGACTGTGTCATCAGCATAGAAATGAATAGCTGCCTTTGGAATATTCACTCCAATACTATTTATATACAAGGTAAATAAAGGGCCCAGAACTGAACCTTGTGGCACCCCCTTGTGGACGACCAGTACCTCTGAAGTAGCACCTTCTAACTGAACAGCCTTGGTTCTGTCTAAGATAGTTTGCAATCCACCCAACTGCATGTACAGAAAACCCAACTGCTGTAAGACATCCAGTCAAGATATCATGGTCGACGGCCTCAAAGGCCTTAGAGAAGTTTATAAAAAGAGAAAGACAGCATTGTTTATTATGGCTTCTGTTATATTATTTAATACAGTATGTGTCTTCTGTTATATCATTTAATACAGTATGTGTCTTCTGTTATATCATTTAATACAGTATGTCTTCTGTTATCATTTAATACAGTATGTGTATCCTACTTCTATTCTCTGCATCTCCTCTTGTGTCCAACCTCTCTCTCTACCCGCCCCCCCTCTCTCTCTTCCCCTCTCTCTCTCTTCCTCTCTCTCTCCCCCTCTTTCTCTCTCTTCCTCTCTTCCTCTTCCCCTCTCTCTCTCTTCCTCTCTCTATCTCCCTCTCTCTCTCTGTCCCTCTTTCTCTATCCCCCCCCTTCCCCCCCCCCCTCTCTCTCTCTCTCTCTCTCTCTCTCTTTCCTATATCCCTTTCTTTCTCAGAATCATAATCTGAACTGCTGTCCCAGGCATGCCAGTGGGGCACAAAACAGAACAAGGCTATTGAAAATGAAACTGTGACACTAATGAAACACTTTCTCTCTATCTCTCTCTCTCTTTCTCTCTCTCTCTCTCTCTGTAGGCTCGATGACCATAGACTGTCTGGGTATTCTGACTGAGCTGTCTGACTGTGAGCACAAGCTGTTCCCCATTGGGTACCAGTAAGTACAGTACAGCTGTGGTTTCATACCATACAGGAATATGAACTCCTTGTCCTGACTTCTGTAATGGATGACTCTTATCAGCAAGAGGGGTTTTCAAGACAGTAATGTTTGTGTGTGTGTGTGTGTGTGTGTGTGTGCGCGTGTGCATGTGTGTGTCCCTCCAGGTGTTCCAGGGTGTACTGGAGTACTCTGGATGCCCGTAAGCGCTGTGTTTACACCTGCAGGATACTGGTGTGTCGCCCCCCGGTGGTGGAGTCTGATATGAAGAGCATGGCAGCTCCCGAGGAGAACTGCACCATCGCACACAGTCCTCCACCTCCACCAGGTAACACAAACACTGACACAGCTACACACACTGACACAGCTACACACACTGACACAGCTACACGCACTGAGACGGCTACACGCACTGAGACGGCTACACACACTGACACAGCTACACACACTGAGACAGCTACACACACACTGAGACAGCTACACACACACTGACACAGCTACACACACTGAGACAGCTACACACACACTGAGACAGCTACACACACTGAGACAGCTACACACACTGAGACAACTACACACACTGAGACAGCTACACACACTGAGACAACTGCACACACAGAGCTACACACACTTTAACAGCTACACACACAGTGACACCTATATACACTGAGACAGCTACACATACTGAGACAGCTACACACTGACACAGCTACACACACTGACACAGCTACACACACTGAGACCGCTACACACACACTGACACAGCTACACACACACTGACACAGCTACACACACACTGACACAGCTACACACACTGACACAGCTACACACACTGAGACCGCTACACACACACTGAGACAGCTACACACACACTGCCCTGTGTCTGAGAGAGTAGGTATGCATCACTTCTTCTGTGCATCTGAAGTAAAGCGGTCACACACAGACAGTCACAGTGTGTTTACCCTACCCCCCCCCCCCCCCCCCCCCCCCAGATAAACAGCTGTCTCCGTGGTCAGACCCGTTTGACTCCCCAAAGCGCTCCGACGCCCTGTCCCCCCCCACCACCCCGAAGCTCAGGGTCTACTCCAGGAACAGACATCCCAGCTACCCCCCCTGTCAGCGCTCCCCAGGATCCAGGCCTCTGCCCTCTCCAGGTAGCACACACACACACTTTGTCTTACACACACAAACACTCTCTCTCTCTCACACACACACAAACACACCCTCACATGTCCCTGTCCTCCCCAGGCTCTCTCTCTCTCTCACACACACACACACACACACACACACACACACCCTAACGTGTCTCTGTCGTCCCCAGGCGGTTCGTCCCCGGCGGTCCATGAGGTCGTGACGGTGGGGGACCCCCTGCTGAGCACCAGCCTGAGGGGTATTGGGTCTCGCCGCCACAGCACCCCCTCGCTGTCCCCGCCCCTGCCCCCCCACGCCGCCCGGCAGAGAGGACCGGCCTCGCACGCTGTCCCCCTCTGCTCCCCCCTGCCGGCCACGCCCCCGCGCCCCCTCTCCTCCGTCCTGCCCCCCCACGGCCGGCCCCTCTCCTCCCACGGCCGCCCCCTCTCCTCCCCCCCACCCCTCATCCCCTCCCCCATGAGGGACCCGGAGAGGACCAGGGGCTCCGGCAGAGACGCAGCCCACCGGGAGGCAGAGAGGGCCAGGGGGCCCAGCAGGGACACGGACAGGGGCAGAGGGGCCCGGGAAGAGGACAAGAGGAGAGACGCGGCCCAGAGAGACACGGAGAAAGCCAGAGCACCCAGAGAGGCGGGCCTGAAGGACCCAGAGAAGGGCAGGCCATCCGGCAGGGACAGCGGACAGAGGGACGGAGACAGGGGCAGGACCTCTAATAGAGACCCGGAGAAGGGGAGGCCGTCAAGCAAAGACCCAGGTCAGATGGACATGGAGAAGGGGAGGCCGTCCAGTCGAGACCCAGGTCAGAGGGACATGGAGAAGGGGAGGCCGTCCAGTCGAGACCCCGGCTTGAGGGAGCCCGACAAGAGCAGGCCTTCTAGTCAGAGCCAGAGGGACACGGAGAAGGGAAGAGCGCGGAGTCGAGACCCAGGATGCAGGGACGCTGAGAGGGGCCGGTCGTCCAGCAAGGACCCCGGTCCCAGGGAGCCGGAGAGGGGCAGAGCCCCGCGAGAGCAGGGCCCGAAGGACGCGGAGAAGTCCAGGCCCTCCGGCAGAGAGCCCGGTCCGAGGGACGCAGAGAGGAGCAGGGTGTCCAGCAGAGACGCGGGCCCCACGGACGCTGACAAGAGCAGGACGTCCGCCAAAGATCCCGGGCCGAGGGACGCGGAGCGGAGCAGGGCGGCCGGTCCAGAACCAAGCCCGCGGGACGCGGAGAAGGCCAAGCCGGCCAGCGGCAGGACCCAGCTGAGCCCGGCAGCCCAGCACAGAGTCCAGCATGGCCAGGCCGACAGGAAGACTGAGGCTGTGGGGAAGGAGGCCGGCGGAGAGACGAAGCCCCCTGGTAGACAGGGGTCCGGCGGCCCCGGGGTGGGCGGAGCGGGCCAGGCGCTGGGCATGGGCCAGCAGAGGGGGGGCAGCGCCAGGACGGAGAAGGGCAAGACCCCGGGGGGGAAAGACCCTGACCAGTCGGCCGGCACCACGGTTCTGTCTCGCCATCGCCCCCTTGGCACCAACAACCCCACCCCCCTGTCCAAGGACCGCCCCGCCGCCCTGGGTCCCAGGGAGCGCGCCCTCAACCCTCTGTCCAAGGACCACACCCCCTCCCCTGTGTCCAAGGACTGCGCCACCCCGGGCAAGGAAGCGACCCCGGCTTCTAAGGATGCTGGGGAGCCCGTGTCCCCCCAGCGCACCTACGAGCGGGTTGGAGGGAAGAAGTCACATGACTACGCATCAGCCGCCATGAAGCCACTGTGGCCGTCCGGCGCTGCGATGGAGGACGCCGCCGTCAGGCGAGGCTCCACCCCCGCAGGTCACATGACCGCCTCTGGCGCCAAAGACAAGCAGTCCAGGGGCAGGACGGTGGGCAGCAGGGAGGTGTCCAAGGAGAGGGGGGAGAAGACCCCCCTCAACAACAACAACAACAACAACGCAGCCCCCTCTGCACACCAGACCGCCCCCAGCGCTCACAACAGCAGCAACAGCAAGGGCCCTGCCCCCACACTCACCAACAGCACTAAGGCTTCTGGGAAGGCGGAGGTGGAGAGGCAGGACAAGGAGGCTGGAGGCGGCCGGTCCTCCAGGAGCAGGGACAGGTTCTCCAGCCCAGAGAGGAGGCCCAGCCCCAGCCCTGGCCCGGAGCACCCCCAGCAGCCCAGGCAGGCCTCCGCCCCCCAGCCCACCAACGAGCTCTCCTCCAGGGACAAGAGGAGACCGGTCAAGGCCTCCCAGACCCAGCTGAAGACTGACAACGGGACCAAAGCCGTCAGCAGCACCTCCTCCTCCATCATCACCACCTCCTCTGTCACCTCCTCCTCCCCAGCAGGGCAGGGTCCCGCCCTCCTGCGCCCTGCCCGCCCCTCCCTCATCTCCTCCCCCTCCGCCAGCAGCTCAGAGAGCTCCGAGTCCGAGATTCAGAAGCCCCGCCCCCAGGACCCCCAGCCCCGCCCCCAAAGCCGCCTCCTGTCGCTCGGCCCGCAGGACGAGGGGCCCGAGGACGACGACCACGCCCTGGAGGACGACCACGCCCTGGACGACGACGGGAGCCTGGACAAGCACCAGGAGGACGACAGCGATGGCTCAGGCTCCGCCAAGCGCCGCTACCCCCGCCGCAGTGCGCGCGCCCGCTCCAACATGTTCTTCGGGCTCACGCCCTTCTACGGGGTGCGCTCGTACGGAGAGGAGGACATGCCCTTCTACGCCAGCGGGGAGGGTTTAGGGCCCGGGACGGCGGGAGGGAAGCGGAGGACGGGGGGAGGCAGGAGGTCGGCCGAGGGACAGGTTGACGGAGCGGACGACATGAGCACATCCTCCTCGGGCGACAGTGGCGAGGACGAGGAGGGGGGGCTGAACCCCAAGGACCCCTACTACTACAACTTCACCAGGACCATCGTCACGCCCGGCGGGGGCCTGCCGTCCATCGAGGGCATCGACCAGTGTTTGGGGAGGGCCTCTCAGCTCCAGCGCTTCCTGAAGGACGAGGAGGAGGAGGCGGAGGGTCGCGCGGCGCCGGAGGAGGGGCTACCTCACATGTAAGTAGCCGTGCTACCCTGGGGTACGGTTTGAAACCAAGAGGTACTACAGCCATCCTCCCTCTTAAGCACCTATTGTTTTTTAGATTGCTATTGTTGCACTTTGCCTTCAGCACAAGATTATGCTCTTAGTCACTTGTTTTAGAGAGAAGATGCACTTGTGAGTTCTGGCAAGTAGTAGTGCATTGGCTTTTCCTACGTTAAATGCAATTATTGTTAGTCGCTTTGGATAAAAGCGTCAGCTAAATGACTGTAATGTAATGTAAACTGACCCCTGAATATGACCCTTGATGCCCGATCATCCAACCACCATCGAAGTATCTAACACGTGTTCCTCTGCCTCACCCCCAGGGGGCTGGGCCAGCAGCAGATTGGCCAGCTGGATGGCGTGGACGACGGCTCGGAGAGTGACGCCAGTGTGAGCACCAACCCCACCCCCGCCACCACCACCTCCACCACCACCACGTCCCACCGGGGCGCGGCCAAGAGGCGGGGCCGGGAGAGACACGTCGACAAGCAGGAGCAGGAGGCGGCGAAGGAGGCAGAGGCCGCCAGCAGAGGAGGAGGAGCAGGGGGAGGGAGCGGAAACAGCCGGGACGGTAGTAGGAAGAGCCAGAAGGATAATTGCCTCCCACTTGGCGGGATCAAGGGTCAGGGGTCGCAGGGACAGGACCCACTGGAGGCCCAGCTCTCCCTTAGCACCGACCTGCTGAAGTCCGACTCCGACAACAACAACAGCGACGACTGTGGCAACATCCTGCCCTCTGACATCATGGAGTTCGTCCTGAACACGCCCTCCATGCAGGCCGAGCCCTCCTCCTCAGAGCTCATCTCGTTGGACGAGAGCTACTCTGTCGACGTCAACCGGCGCAAGGACATCCTCTTCGAGGACTTTTCCCAGCCGCTGGCGGGGGCGGAGCCTGTGGAGGGGGGCGTGGCCGGCGTGGAGGAGCCGTACGGACTTCCTCTGGAGCTGCCCTCTGACCTCTCGGTCCTGACGACCCGCAGCCCCGCGGTCAGCGGCGGACAGAACCACTCTGCCCTGCTCTCGGACGGACCGGACCGCACCATGGGCGGGGACAAGAAGAGGGGTGGCGCCGGAGTGTCACCTGGGAGCCAGTCGGACACGGGCAGCAGAGAGTCCCAGCTGACAGACGGTCACATGACCCCGGAGCATTTCATCCCCAGCCCTGCCATTGGTCAGGTGGTGGAGGCGGGCGGTAACCAGGAAGTGACGAGGAGTACCGGCACCCCGGGTCTGGCCAGCTCCCCCTCCCTGCCCCTTCAGGGCCAGAAGTACCTTCCAGCTGCAGCCACCGCCAACCCTGGACCAGGACCAGGGGCAGGGCCGGCCGCTGGACCCTCCCAGACCCAGGTACCGAGCTCTGCTGTCCTCAAGCCCGGCCCAGAGAAGCTCATTGTGGTAGACCAGCACCTCCAGCCCCTGTACGTCCTCCAGACCCTGCCGAACGGGGTGACCCAGAAGATCCAGATTACCCCGTCGGTCAGCGCCACCGGAGTGATGGACAGCAGCTCCTCGGTGCTCAGCACCATGACCCTGACCACGGGCCTCAGCTCCCCGGGCCTCGCCACCTCCCAACCCCTCTTCTCTGCTGGGGGGAAGGTCCTGGGCACCATGCCCCACCACTCGCACATCCATGCCTTCACCAGCGCCACTCCGGCCGGCTTCCAGTCGGGCCTCCCCAGCACCACGTCCGGCCTGCTCATCGACCCCCACATCTTGGTGACCGAAGCGGGACGCCCCCCGGACCTCCGGCCCAACGTGGCCATCGTATCCAGCCCCTCCTCCATCGCCCCCTCCCTGGCAGCGCTGGCCTCCGGGCATGGCAAGAAGCGCCCCATCTCCCGCCTGCAGCCCCGCAAGACCAAGAAGCTGGCGCGCTCGCGGAGCCAGCCGGCCCTGGCCCCCTCCTCCACCTCCGAGGTGCCCCCCAACATGACCCTGATCAACCTGTCCCCCCAGATCACGGCGGGCATCCCTGCCCAGGCGGGCGGCCTGGTGGAGCTGGGCACGCTGACCACCACTGCCCCCACCTCACACCGCAACGTGCCCAACATCATCAAGAGGCCCAAGCCGGGCGGGGTGATGTTCTTTGAGTCCGCCGCCCTCCTGCAGCAGAGGATGCCCCTGCCCGGGGGAACCCAGCGGGGGATACTGGGTCCCGACCCCTCCACACACCTGCTGCCCTGCTCCGTGGCCAGTCTCAACCCCAACCAGTCGGTGTTGAACGTGGTGTCCATGCCCTCCAGTGGTGCCCCGGGGCTGCTGGCCCCCGCCTCCGTCTCCCTCTCTACCCCGGTCCTCAGCTCCGCCGAGCTCACTGGGCCAATCGGCAACCTGCTCTTCAAGACTGGCCCCCATGGCCTCGGCATCGGGTCGGACCAGCCCATGATGCTGCAGCCCATGTCGTCACTGGGCGGCGGGGTCCAGGCCAGCATCACCAGCAGCATCTGCGTCCTGCCCTCCCACCAGACCTTCAGCATGGCCGTCAGTCACCAGGGGGAGCCAGAGAGCAGCTTTCAACAGCAGGCCGTCACCAAGGGCCTGGAGCTTGGCCCGGTCCCGCTGGCCCCGGCCCCCAGCCCTGCCTCCCTGGACCCGACAAAGGGTCGGCTGGTAGGGCTGTTCGCTCAGCAGAGCTCCAGGACCACACCCATCTCCAGGGCCTCAGAGACCAGGCCGGAGCCGAAGGCCGGCTCATCCAGCACCTCGACGGGGCTGGCTGCAGCTGGCGCAGGGAAGTCCACGCAGAAGACCAAGAGGAGCCGACAGAGTCCAGACAAGGCCAGTGGGAAGAAGCTCAAAAGCTGGCAGGCCGACACCAACACCGGGTAAGACTCACAAATGAACACATGAACCTGACCTCGCCATCCACACATTTGTAGACCGCAGTAGTCAGGCAGCGCTGGTTGGAGTGGAAATGTAGACTGTAGTTCCAAATCTAAACGGTGCCATCTGCGCTGACCCTGCAGGTCCAGACCCACAGCCTCTCCTGAGCCCATGGACACTGGCCGGCCTGCAGACAGAGGCACCAACAAGAGGTGAGGGAAAACCCGTCTTCACACCTACAGTCATACTGACAGTACAGTCACAAGGTAGTCTTGTCATTGGATAATGTTGTGAGTGGATAATGTTGTCAGTAGAAAATTTTGTCAGTAGGTCATGTTTTGATTGGACAATGTTGTCAATAGGTAATGTTGTCATGGATAATAATGTGATTGGATAACGTCAGTAGATAATGTTGTGATTGGATAGTGGAATCAGTGGACAGCGTGATGGGATAAACCAGACTAATCTAGATGTGCTTTCCACCACAGCGTCTACGGCTCCAGGATAGCTGCTGCTCCTTCTGCTCTGACTGGCCGAGCCACCGAGGACAGAGACCAGACGTCGGGTAGGCTCAGCCATCACCTGCCCCCCTCTACAGACTCACACAACTGCTACCTCACAATAGAATGTTGAGAAGGAGAAGATTGGAATGTTGTGAAATAGAACCATAGAATGTTGAGAAAGAGAACCTTAGAATGTTGAGAAAGAGAACCTTAGAATGTTGACAAGGAGAACATAGAATGTTGACGATGCTAACGTCCTTGCAAGCTCCTGTTTTTTATGCCAGAATGTTAAAATAGGAAATGAATACACTACCTGCACACTGGAATATGCGTCTGTGGCTTCATTCTTGTGCAATGTTTTGACCAAAAAGGGTCATTTGTGCTCTGCTCCTGCACTCTGGATCTGGCTCAGGTATTTGGCTTGGCGCACACTAGCCTTCTCTCTCAGGCCAGAAAGAGAATGTTGGTGGAGTTGTGACTGTGATCCCGTCTGGTTCTAACCCTCACCCTAACCCTATCCCTTGTGGCTGTCTGGTTCTAGGGCCGCCTGGCCTGCAGAGCGGTCCTGCCGTCCCGGGCTCTCTCCTGGTGGCCTCCCCCCCTGACCAGAGGGGCGGGGGCAGGGACTCCCTGCTGGACGCCAAGCCCAGGAAGGGCCTCATCTTTGAGATCTGCAGCGACGACGGCTTCCACATCCGCTGTGAGAGCATGGAAGGTAACCAGCGCTGATATCATTACATGCAGAGGTATGGACTTGATCATGTGGTTGGAAACTGCACTTCAGCAAATCCTGTCTGTCCATCACAGAGGCCTGGAAGACCCTGACCGATAAGGTCCAGGAGGCCCGCTCCAACGCCAGGCTCAAGGAGCTGTCCTTCCAAGGTCAGTCCCTCTCACTGCCACCCTGTCTCTGACATGGACCGGGGACTCATAGTGAAGACCAACAACTTTACATTGTTGACCGGAGCACAGAAATCTATTGGAGGGGTAGTGTGCTATTTTGGACATTTAGCCCTATATGTGGTCTGTCTACCATGGACCTGAAACATAGAGACCATCATTTCACTGATCGTTCCAGTATTGAGCTAGCTGCAGTTTCTATGCAGGCTCTCACTGGGCTGTAATGGTAGTCAATGGGGCACCTGTAAATGTGTTGGAAAAACTATGATAAATGTGCTTTTCTGAGACCGGAAGCACAGGGTGTAATCTTTCCAGTCTCAGTATGCTCTCCTGTGAAATGTATCGCAATCTGAATATTTGTACATGTTTCATATAAAAATATTCGGATTGATTACACCCTGTGCTTCCCGTCTCAAAAAAGCACATTTATCATAGTTTTTCCAATGCATTTCCGTATGCCTCATTGGCTTCCATTATAGCCCAGTGAGAGCCTGCATAAAAACTGCAGCTAGCTCAATACTGGAACGATCAGTGAAATGATGGTCTCTGTTTCAGGTTCATGGTAGACAGACCACAAATAGGGCTAAATGTCCAAAATAGCACACTACCCCTTTAAGGTAGGAGGCTTGAGTATGACATGGGAGTTGTGGAACTACATGTCCCACCCTGCCCTGCTCCCCCAGGTGTGAATGGGTTGAGGATGCTGGGGGTTCTCCATGACGCCGTGGTGTTTCTGCTGGAGCAGCTGTACGGCTCCAGACACTGTCGCAACTACCGCTTCCGCTTCCACAAGCCGGCCGAGGCAGACGAGCCGCCCCTCAACCCCCACGGCTCCGCCCGCGCTGAGCTGCACCACAGGTCAGACTGGACCACACACACGCACACAGTTATGTACACACACACATGCACACATACACACACACGCACTGTGACAACCACAGGGAAACCGGGGGGCTTAGCACCGGACCAAGCAACGAGACAGACTCAGGCGCCAAGTTAGGCCCGAATGGGCATTTATTCAAAAGAAGGAAAAGGCTCAAAAGGAAAAGTATTCCTCGTCGGTGTCGGCTGGCTTAGGTCCTCCTCTGCGGGGTTCTCCGTTGCGCACACGCCGGGCGCCCTGCGACAGGAGGAAAAAGAGAAGATTCTGTCAGAAAAGACTGTCACAGCACACATGTACAGATACACGCACACACATGCACACATACAGATACGCACATACAAGCACACACATACAGATACGTACACACACACACACATACAAGCAAGCACACACACACATGCACACATACAGATACACGCACACATGTACACATACACACACACACATACAGTACATGCAAGCACACACACACGCACACATACAGATACGTGCACACACACAAGAAAGCACACACACACATACAGATAGACACACACGCACCCTCCTGTGCCTCTGACCGGTGTCTGCTCCATCTGTTCCCTCCAGGAGGTCTGTGTTTGACATGTTCAATTTCCTGGCGTCCAAACACCGCCAGCCCCCGGAGTACAGCCCCCTGGAGGAAGAGGAGGAGGAGGAGGGGGCTACGAAGGCTGCTCGGTGAGTCACCTGATATACTCCATACTTCCATATCTCTCTCCGGTACTACCTCTGCTCCCTCTATCCTCTGATACACTCTAGCCCGGGTTTCTCTGGTCTGCTCTCGTCTCCCTGGCCTTTCCCCTCCCCTGGCTCCCTGGCCCCCTGGTCCCCTGGTCCCCTGGCCCCCTGGTCCCCTGGCCCCCTTACCCCTGGCCCCCTGGTCCCCTGGCTCCCTGGTCCCCTGGCCCCCTGGTCCCCTGTCCCCTGATCTGAAGGCCACAAACATAGTCCAGGGAAAGACCTTCAGGCTCTGTGTAGCTGACTGCAGGCTGCTGCTGCTGTTGTTGTTGTTCCAGACGCGCCTCCAGCGTGGACCTTCCCCTGGCCGTGCGCTTCAGACAGCTGAGGACCACCTCCAAGGAGACCGTGGGAGTCTACAGGTGAGAGCAGCAATGCTAATCAGGTTCGACAAACACTTTAGCTTAGCCTGCTAAGCTTACAGCTTATCATATTATTCATGTTCCAGATCCACTATCCACGGGCGGGGTCTGTTCTGCAAGAGAACCCTGGAGGCCGGGGAGATGGTGATCGAGTACTCGGGCAACGTCATCCGCTCTGTCCTCACTGACAAGAGGGAGAAATACTACGACAGCAAGGTGAGGGAGAAGGAGGGGGTTCTGTGTTCTGTCCCAGAAAGACAGACAGAGAGAGAGAGAGAGGGGGGTTCTGTTCATGCATCTTCAGGGGCCAGTGTTATCATATAGATGATAATCAGTGTTATCATATAAATGATTAGTGTTATCATATAGAGGATTAGTGTTATCATATAGAGGATTAGTGTTATCATATAGATGATGATCAGTGGTATCATATAGATGATTAGTGTTATCATAGATGATCAGTGTTATCATATAGATGATCAGTGTCATCATATAGATGATCAGTGTTATAATATGCTGTAGATGATTAGTGTTATTATATAGATGATTAGTGTTATCATATAGATGATGATCAGTGTTATCATATAGATGATCAGTGTTATCATATAGATGATTAGTGTCATCATAGATGATCAGTGTTTATCATATAGATGATCAGTTATCATATAAATGATTAGTGTTATCATATAGATGATGATCAGTGTAATCATATACATGTAGATGGTCAGTGTTATCATATAGATGCTGATCAGTGTTATCATATAGATTAGTGTTATATAGATGCTGATCAGTGTTATCATATAGATGATTAGTATATAGATGATCAGTGTTATCATAGATGATCAGTGTTATATAGATGATGATCAGTGTTATCATATAGATTATATTAGTGTGATCATAGATGATCAGTGTTATCATATAGATGATTAGTGTTATCATATAGATGATCAGTGTTATCATATAGATGATTAGTGTTATAATATAGATGCTGATCAGTGTTATCATATAGATGATTAGTGTTATATAGATGCTGATCAGTGTTATCATATAGATGATTAGTATATAGATGATCAGTGTTATCATAGATGATCAGTGTTATATAGATGATGATCAGTGTTATATAAATGATGATCAGTGTTATCATATAGATTATATTAGTGTGATCATAGATGATCAGTGTTATCATATAGATGATTAGTGTTATCATATAGATGATCAGTGTTATCATATAGATGATTAGGTTGTGCTGTCTTTGAGATTGTGGATCAATTTCAGCACTTTTTACATCAGGTCAGACAGCATTATGATCTACGTAGGTTATACTAGTGACAGATAACACCATCACCATCATCATCTCCAGCCTCTCATCCCCCCTCTCTGTTTCTTGCTCACAGGGGATTGGCTGTTACATGTTCCGCATCGACGACTACGAGGTGGTGGACGCCACGGTCCACGGCAACGCCGCACGCTTCATCAACCACTCGTGTGAGCCCAACTGCCACTCTCGCGTCCTCGCCGTGGACGGGCAGAAGCACATCGTCATCTTCTCCAGCCGCCGCATCTACCGAGGGGAGGAGCTTACCTACGACTACAAGTTCCCCACCGAGGAACCGGCCAATAAGCTGCCCTGCAACTGCAGCGCCAAGAAGTGCCGCCAGTTCCTCAACTAGTGGAGAACCCCCACCCAGGAGCGGGATTCTTATGGACATTCTCTGGATGTTCTCCAGGTTCTACTATGGAACTGTTGCCCTTGTGTCTTTATCTGGATACTAAAGTTCTATAGTGGAAAAGTGGTCTACCTTATACCCATACAGTGGTTCCACTGCTATGGACAGTGATGCTAGCTCTGACGTTAGCCTGGCCTAGGCTGGGGCGCAGGACACAGAGAGAGAGGCTAGCCTCAGACCAGAGAGAGAGGCTAGCCCCAGACTAGGACACAGGGAGAGAGGCTAGCCTCAGATTAGGACACAGAGAGAGGCTAGCCTCAGGCCAGAGAGAGAGGCTAGCCTCAGACTAGGACACAGAGAGAGAGGCTAGCCCCAGCCTAGGACACACACAGAGAGAGGCTAGCCCCAGCCTAGGACACACACAGAGAGAGGCTAGCCCCGGACTAGGATGGTCTCTGGTGTGAAGGAGACCTCTCTCTAAGAGATCAACATGTTTGTGCTCCTTCGTTGATGGAGGGAGGATTACCGGTGTGGGGGGGGGGGTGAGAGGGGGGGGGGGGGGGGCAGGAGGAAAGAGCCGTCACAGAATTTTTAATGTTTTTCTCATTGAAAGAAAAAAAGATATACTGTACCCTTACATGACGGGTTATGATATGAGCTCATTCTCCATATTTTTCTAGAGAAGAGATGTGTCCTGCGAGCACTGAGCCCCTAGAGGCTCGGAATGAGAAAGAAGAGAGTAAATGACCACATTGTTATGTTCCGTTTTACACCAAAGTGCAATTCAAGGAAGGGACTTTTATCAGTTATTTCAGAAACAGACAGAGGAACTGGTCATGGAGTTTTCTCTGCTGGCCTCATCTGTTCATACACATCGCCCCTGAACCCAATCTGGATATGCTACAGGTCTTCACAGTAGCCATGATCCCCCCCAACCCCCCCAGTTTCTCTGAGCAGCTCCTAGCTCTGTGTGTCCCAGACTCTGTACATAGTTGTTCTCACGCTCGTCCACAGCTGCCCCCCGGAGCTGCAGAGCCCAGAGGAAACCCCAGAGGGCGCTGTGGTCAGCGCAACAGCAGGGAGAGAGACACCGGTCTGTCTGCAGGAGGTTTTTAAACTGTAGTTCTGTTGCTCTTACTAGACGATAGCCATGAGTGTACTTATATAGAGCCCTTAGCCAGACACTTAGACGTAGAGATGCTGGAGTCAAAATGTAGAAGCGGCTCACTGGACCACGTCCCGGTCCAGACCGAGCTCGGTGGAGGTTCTGGTGGACTGACCACGGAGGGACTAGAACACGTGTAGTTCTGTTTCTGTTTGTGGTTATTTTGCTTTAGTAAAAAAAGGTAAAACAATTGGTTTCGTATAGGAACATGTGACCAAGGCCAGAGCCAGTGATTGGTCCAATACTGTACCTGTGGGTATGAGGATGTGCATGTCATCAAAGTGTCTTTGGAAACAAGCTTGGAATTGGAACCAATGTCTTGAATTACAGCATTGAGAACCAAACATCGGTAAAACCCTTAATATTAGCCAGGGAAGAATACTTGTTCATGGCCTATTTCAATAATAACCGTTGACTATTGAATAATGTTTTTAATTTTATGGATCTGAGTCTTTTGAAATTGTGTCTGTTATCTGTCTCTTGTTATGGACAGGAGAATATCATGCTTGCTTTTAAAATGTAAATAATATGTATATTTTTCTATACCAGAAGACTAAAAGCACTCACTAGTGAATAGCACTTAATGATGATGGTATTTATATTTTTAAGAAATCGTATTTATTTTATTGCCATTTTTGTAGGAACTAGAGGTTTACAAACACTAATGCTTGGTCTCAACGTGTTTTATTCAGCTGCCTTTTCAAAGTTTGTTCTTTTTTTGTCATTGGTTGTTGTTGATTTTCTTTGTAGCTTGAATGTTTCTTTGATTCCAAAGACTGATGCTGTGGCCCGGTCCCATTGGCCGAGAGCAGTCCACCAGTAGCTCGATCCACCAGTAGAAGTCTAGGCGGCTCCTAGCAGCATGATGTTCTTATGCACTTGAGGGAGTCCAGAGTGCTGGTCTATGAGAATAGCTGACATCTCCTCTCTCTCCAGCCTTAATGATGATGATGGAACAAGCAACCACACCCCCACATCCAGGCCCCGCCCCACCTCGCCCCTCAACCCAGAGAAAGTCTCCTACCTTTTAGCTTTAAGTCAGTTCACCGCCGTCTCCCATTGGTTTGACCTATAATTCAACCCCAGCGATTCCCTCCAGCCGCTCCAGGACTCAGACGTCCTCAGCTGGTCCCACGGGCCCGTCCTCCAGGTAGGCGGGCCTTCAGAACCATCCTGTGTTGTGTTCTGTCCTAAATCAGGCTCTGTTAACCAGAATAAAGCAGCAGAATATCTCCATCCCTGGTCCCAGGTCAGCTGAGACCGTGGGTTCTGACCCAATCCTCCCCAGTCCGGTCCTGAGCCTGGACTTGCTGTCCCATCCATTCAGGGATTTAGTTCTGGTCCAGTTTGCCAGCCCACCCCCCTCCCCGTACTGACTATCCCATGGTGTGGTCCAGGGTTCTGCTGCTAAGGTCCGCCATGAATGTAAACTTCTAGAGCAACCAGACTCACCGTTATGACGATTATTACCAAGACATATGAACTATTAACGTTTGTTTGAATTGTAATCTAGAGAAAGGGAGGGAGGATGACCTCACAAACCCTGGTGTGGGTTCATTCAGAGGGAAATGGCTTTCTGGCTAAGCTAAGTGTTGGACAGACAGGTGACAGGTCACACTGAGGAAACTAACATATAGTTTGTATTGGTTAGCGAGCTATCTGCTGTTAGCTGGTGCCAAGGACTCCATCTACCTTCTGCTGTACAGACTCCCAGCAGCCCGGTGGCACACCTGATGCTGAGAGACCCGGTGGTCAACAGCTACAACAACTCATTCTTTCCCAGCGTTGTAGATTCAAATCCAGTTGTCTTCTCGGTCTTTGTGTAACCATGCCACACCAGTGGCTCACTCCCTCACCTGTAATTATCTATACATAACAATATATACAGACACACAGTAGTCAACTTGTACTTCACTATCTTAACAATATATGGAATGGACAGACAAACTTAGAAACAAGTAGCAAACAGCAGATCTATAACAGTTGATTGATAGAATGTTTCAGTGTACTCTATAATGGTTTTGTGTTACAGTATCAACTTAGATTATGACTAACGTACATCATTTTGTATATTGATATCCAGTACCAGTTTTCCTGTGCCTGTGAACGTTCCTTGGACGTTGACGGAATGTTGCAGTTTTATTTTGGAAAAGGAACGGTATTTATGTCATGAGAAATGTAAATGTTTAACGTGGTTGTGAACTTCTTGAGCTCAGCCATCTTGGATTTTTTGTGTTTGATTGTTGTAGTGAATGTTTTTTTTTTTCCTCGTACATTTTGAACAGGGATTTACGACTGCTTACTTGACGTGGTCTAATCCGGTCTGTGGGTTTGTGGAGACCAGGCAGGGAAGAGATCACCACCACAACCATGTTCACTCTCACGCTTCCCATCTTCACGCCTGGATGAGCTTCAGTTCTCTTGTTCTGTTTTATAGAGAGCGATGATGATGTTGAAAACATTGTATTTATTTATTTTGTGTAACTTTCTGAACATCCATGAAAGGTGATTGGCAGGTCAAGAGTTCAGCTAGTGGGCTGATGAGGAATATACCTTTATGTCTAGTTGTAATTTTCTAACTGTAACTCATGTACAGAACGTTCTACAACGTTCCTCTTCTCTAGAACATTCTCAGCCTGAGGGGGGTGGCACCACAGAATGGGGAGGGGGAGGATTTGGGAAAGGGGATAGGTGTGAAATGTCATTTTTCTTCTGCTTTGAACAAGCTGTACCTTTGTCTTAAACCACCTTCCTCCGCTCTGCATTGATAATGATGGTGATGAAGGTCATGTCAGCCATGTTTTCCCTCTCCATTGCTCATCACTGTACTCATGCTCCACAGAAATGAAGGAAATGTCGAACCACAATAGTAACAAACCACAAACTACTTAAGGTTGAATGTAAAATTAGGAAACAGAATTGTAAATAATTGTAAAAAGAAAAGTTTCTAATCATGTTTATTTTCTATGCACTTTTTTTATTTAAGTGATAGTTTAAATAATAAACATGTCTCCTTTACTCTTTCCTCAGGTTCCGCCTCCATTTCCTTCAAAACAGGGTTCTTATTTACTCTTTATTTCCTTCTAACTCCATCTTAAAACAGGGTCCTTATTTACTCTTTATTTCCTTCTAACTCCATCTTAAAACAGGGTCCTTATTTACTCTTTATTTCCTTCTAACTCCATCTTAAAACAGGGTCCTTATTTACTCTTTATTTCCTTCTAACTCCATCTTAAAACAGGGTTCTTATTTACTCTTTATTTCCTTCTAACTCCATCTTAAAACAGGGTCCTTATTTACTCTTTATTTCCTTCTAACTCCATCTTAAAACAGGGTTCTTATTTACTCTTTATTTCCTTCTAACTCCATCTTAAAACAGGGTTCTTATTTACTCTTTATTTCCTTCTAACTCCATCTTAAAACAGGGTTCTTATTTACTCTTTATTTCCTTCTAACTCCATCTTAAAACAGGGTTCTTATTTACTCTTTATTTCCTTCTAACTCCATCTTAAAACAGGGCCCTTATTTACTCTTTATTTCCTTCTAACTCCATCTTAAAACGGTATTATTATTTACTGAACGTACTTGTGTCTGTACAGTTAGTCTTGTAGTCATTGCCTGAGATGGTGTTGGCTCAGCATGACTACAGTATCACAATACATTTACTAAAACACGTAATTACATTAATTACTTCACAACAGTATAACTATACTTTACTACAATGCCACAGCACTTCACATCGCTCCCACAGTGCTTTGCGTTCACTAGGGGCTCTATAGCCATTACTCAGCACATTATGGAATCTGCTGGTTTTCAGATCCTAATTGAAACCATGTCCAGTTGTGATCCAGCTCGTTCCAGTCCCAGCCCCCGTCAGAGGGCTGTGAAGTCAGGAGGCCCCCCAGCAGAACCCCCTGCAGAGAAACTAGACAGTTGGGTTTTAAGACCCATTCTGTTAACCCTTACTTGGCCAAACTGGCTGATAAAAAAAACTTGTGGTGTTAAAGAAGCTGTAACCTACCAGACTGTAACCAGCCCCAGGTGTAGCTAGCTGCTAGCATAAGAAACCTGACCAGCTTACTGACATAAAACACTACAGTCACTGTACCTTAATGGCAGAGATGGGTTAATATGTTGATGCTCAATATCACCTCAGTGCCCAGTAGCAGAAGTCCTGGATACTTGGCTGTTAGCCAGAGAGACACTGGTCAACGTGGCCGGGCGTCTGCTTCCTCTCAGACAGCCTGGAGATGCTCAACTGAGATGTGGCTCCTAGACTAGCAGACGGCTCCACACTCCGCCACGTAAACACCGCCACAGAGAACCGCAGAGAGGAGAGGGGGACCAAGGCCACATGTTTGATCTAGGTTCAGTTTGGGAGTTTTGTTTGGAAGCAAAGAAAACTGTGTTATACTCCCAACACAAACAAACAGACACACATACTCATGGACACACACACACAAACACTCAGACATGCAGGCCTCTCCTGTCCTGTCCTGGATATGAACTGATACTAAGAAAGTTCAGCTCCGCTGCCTGAGCAGTCAGACATGATCAGGGTTGGGAAGGTTACTTTTAAAAAGTAATCCCTTACAGTTACAAGTTACTTGTGAAAAATTGTAGTCAGTAACGTAATCCGATTACCACAATTTAAAAGTAAAGTAAGGGATTACTTTCAGTTACCTTTGGATTACTTTAAATAAAATGTACTGTGTATTTCACCAGATATAAAATGTACTGTGTATTTCACCAGAAATCCTACATTATTTATTCTTTTTCTGTGTTCTAGAGCTGACAACATAGCTAAACAGCAGTTGCCCAGCGCCCGCCCAGTTAGAGCAAGTGTTAATGCCAAGAGGTTAGGGTGCGTGTCATCTTGCCTTGGCTAGTTAATTGCAGTCTGCAAAACACGACACTCGTTGCTAATGTAAACATTAGGTGTAAACGTCGGAGCCAGCTCTAAACTCCAGCTCTAATGCATTCTAAGCAGCTGTGATTGACACTATTCAGCTATACAGCTTGCCAGTGGACACACAGCCTTATATATTATGGATAAAGACCCACTGACCAGTTTTCCCAGGCAGTTAGTTATAGCTCTTGAATAATGGTGAATTCGTTTATAACTGGGAGGTGGCAAATTGCGACTTGCTACTAGGAATGATTAAATAAAACGCTGCATGAACTCGCACTTCCTCGTCGCAAATTCGGATATGTTTCTCAGCCTCCAGTTGCCGGCTGATGTCAATATATCATATCATCATATCATTCGCTATAGCTCGAATGCACACAGGTCGGAGGGAGGTATTTTGCCACTTGCGACTTGCCACCTCCGACCACAAACGAACGCACCATAACACCGACAGGCACTATTGAGTGAAAATAATCTGAATGGGCGCTTGGGTCTGGTTTTCTGGTTGAACATTAGTGCTATACTGTAGAAGCCTACTGCTAGCTAATTTAGCTGTCAGTGGAAGTAAGGTTAACGTTAGCTACCCTAACGTTTGACATTAGCTAACGTTAACTTACCGGCAAATGTTTTTTCAGGTTGGACATTGAGTCCTTGGCCGTCGAGAGGGTTTTGTTGGCTGGGAGGCATAGTTTACACTGTGCTGTAATATTGTTGTGGTTCTGTGACAGGTAAATAAAAAAAATGCTGGTATTTCCAGGATTTTAATGCACATTGCGGTATTTCTGCCATGATGCCCGTGCTGCTCGCTGTCTGTCTGGCAGCTGGTCCAACGAGCACATCAGTGGGAATCTTGTTGGCGCGCTGCGCGCAATTGGTATTACTAGCCTACTTCTTTTTTTCTTTTTTTTTAAAGGTATTTTGTAAAACTGATGAGGAGGCTAGGGGTGATTGTAATCACGCATGTAATCCCCGTTACTATGCAAATGTAACTGTAATCTAGATTACATATTTTAAATTGTACTGTAATCGATTACAGTTACTGTTTTTTTGTAATCTGATTACGTAACGGCGTTACATGTAATCCGTTACTCCCCAACCCTGGACATGATGCAGAGTGAGGATGCAGAAAGATGGGGTGAGTCTGGATGAGCATGATAGAGAGAGAGAGAAGGTAAAGAAAGAGGAAGAGTTGTGTGCCTGTGTGTGCTATGGACATATCCCTCAGTGCGGCTGTGATCTCCAGGCTCTGCTCTGGGGTTCCTCCATGGTCCTCCTCCTTCAGCACCTCCTCCATCCTCCTCTAGCACCTCCTCCATGGTCCTCCTCCTTCAGCACCTCTTCCATGGTCCTCCTCCTCCTTCAGCATGTCCTCCATGGTGCTCCTCCTTCAGCACCTCCTCCATGGTCCTCCTCCTTCAGCACCTCCTCCATCCTCCTCTAGCACCTCCTCCATGGTCCTCCTCCTTCAGCACCTCCATCCTCCTCTAGCACCTCCTCCATGGTCCTCCTCCTTCAGCACCTCCTCCATCCTCCTCTAGCACCTCCTCCATGGTCCTCCTCCTTCAGCACCTCCTCCATCCTCCTCTAGCACCTCCTCCATGGTACTCCTCCTTCAGCACCTCCTCCATGGTCCTCCTCCTTCAGCATGTCCTCCATGGTGCTCCTCCTTCAGCACCTCCTCCATCCTCCTCTAGCACCTCCTCCATGGTCCTCCTCCTTCAGCACCTCCTCCATTGTCCTCTTCCTTCAGCACGTCCTCCATGGTCCTCCTCCTTCAACACCTCCTCCATGGTCCTCCTCCTCCTTCAACACCTCCTCCATGGTTCTCCTCCTCTAGCACCTCCTCCATAGTCCTCCTCCTCTAGCACCTCCTCCATGGGAAATTCTCCATCATCCTCTCACCTCCTCATCACCATCACACATTCTCCCACTGTTCCTTTTCCCTTCCTTTAAACCACTGAACACAACTCATCCAGATAGTGCTGTGGGTTATTCAGCTCAATCAGTATTTACCCTGAGCAGACTTGGGTTAGTAGGGTTAGTAGGGTTAGTAGGGTTAGACAGTAGGGTTAGTAGGGTTAGTAGGGTTAGTAGGGGTAGACAGCAGGGTTAGACAGTAGGTTTAGTAGGGTTAGACAGCAGGGTTAGTAGGGTTAGACAGCAGGGTTAGTAGGGTTAGTAGGGGTAGACAGCAGGGTTAGTAGGGTTAGACAGTAGGGTTAGTAGGGTTAGACAGCAGGGTTAGTAGGGTTAGACAGCAGGGTTAGTAGGGTTAGTAGGGGTAGACAGCAGGGTTAGTAGGGTTAGACAGCAGGGTTAGTAGGGGTAGACAGCAGGGTTAGACAGCAGGGTTAGTAGGGTTAGTAGGATTAGACAGCAGGGTTAGTAGGGTTAGTAGGGGTAGACAGCAGGGTTAGTAGGGTTAGACAGCAGGGTTAGTAGGGGTAGACAGCAGGGTTAGACAGCAGGGTTAGACAGTAGGGTTAGTAGGGTTAGACAGCAGGGTTAGTAGGGTTAGACAGCAGGGTTAGTAGGGTTAGACAGTAGGGTTAGAAGTAGGGTTAGTAGGGGTAGACAGCAGGGTTAGTAGGGTTAGACAGCAGGGTTAGTAGGGTTAGACAGCAGGGTTAGTAGGGTTAGACAGCAGGGTTAGTAGGGTTAGACAGTAGGGTTAGAAGTAGGGTTAGTAGGGGTAGACAGCAGGGTTAGTAGGGTTAGACAGCAGGGTTAGTAGGGTTAGACAGCAGGGTTAGTAGGGTTAGACAGCAGGGTTAGTAGGGTTAGACAGCAGGGTTAGTAGGGTTAGACAGCAGGGTTAGTAGGGTTAGACAGCAGGGTTAGTAGGATTAGAAATACTTGCCTCCTCCGACTGTCTCTCCCTCTCACTCCTTCATATTTGCTTCTCATTCTTTTTTCCCATTCTCTTTTTCTCTCTCACCCTTTTTCTTACACTCTCTTTCCCTTCCACCCTCTCTATCTTCTTCTTTCTGTCTCTCCCACCTTCTTTCCCCCCTCCCACTCTCTCTCTCTCTCTCCCTCTCTCTCTCTCTCTCTCTCTCTCTGTCTCTCCCTCTCTCTCTCTCTCTCTCTCTCTCTCTCCCTCTCTCTCTCTCTCTCTCTCTCTCTCTCTCTGTCTCTCTCCCTCTCTCTCTGCCTCTCTCTCTCTGCCTCTCTCTCTCTATGTCTCTCTCTCTCTCTCTCTCTTCCTCTCTCTCTCTATGTCTCTCTCTCTGTCTCTCTCTCTCTCCCTCATTCTAATTGGCTCTGATGACCATTTCCTCTCAGACCTTTTTCCCAGCCTTCCCGAGGCAGAGCAGAACATTTTCACTGGTCTCTATCCTCAGCCTCTCACACACACTCTCTCTCTCACACACATACTCTCTCTCTCTCTCACACACACTCTCTCTCACACACACTCTCTCTCACACACTCTCTCTCTCTCTCATACACAAACACAGACACAGACAGAAGGCTGCTCCTCGGGACTCTCGACAGCGACTGGTAAACTTTCCTTTCATGTATTGTCTGGCTATGTGATCTTTGCTGTGTTCAGTGACTGTGTGTTGTGTTGAGTGTGTGTTGAGTGTTCAAACAGACTGTTTTCCAGGAGACGTGTGCTTTTCTATTGGATTTGACCAGTAAAATGCTTACAAGTCTGGTGAAATAGTGAACGCTTCTACAGTATGATACTTGATAGTGACTGTTTTACTATTCTGAATGCGTTTGAATGGACATTTAAAGGGCTAGTCACGCCCAATGGCGTGTTAGGATTGAAGACAGAGGGCTGGTGGAGGGGCAGGCAGGGTGGGGCTACAGAACACATGTGGAAGCAGTTGTCCAGTTACAGTAAACTCAACTGTGTATCTGTGCTCCCCCTCACACACAAACACAAGAGATGATGGTGTCCTACTGTAATACTGGTGAGGGGGGGGGAGGGTCTCCTACTGTAATACTGGTGAGGGGGGAGGATCTCCTACTGTAATACTGGGGAGGGGGGAGGGAGGGTCTCCTACTGTAATACTGGTGAGGGGGGAGGGGGAGGGTCTCCTACTGTAATACTGGTGAGGGGGGAGGGGAGGGGGAGGATCTTCTACTGTAATACTGGGGAGGGGGGGAGGGAGGGTCTCCTACTGTAATACTGGTGAGGGGGGGGGGGAGGGGGAGGGTCTCCTACTGTAATACTGGTGAGGGGAGGGAGGGGGAGGGGGAGGGTCTCCTACTGTAATACTGCTGGGGGGGGGGGGGGGGAGGATCTCCTACTGTAATACTGGTGAGGGGGGAGGGGGAGTGGGAGGGTCTCCTACTGTAATACTGATGAGGGGGGAGGGGGAGTGGGAGGGTCTCCTACTGTAATACTAGTGAGGGGGGAGGAGGAGGGTCTCCTACTGTAATAATGGGGAGGGAGGGTCTCCTACTGTAATACTGGGGAGGGGGGAGGAGGAGGGGGAGGGTCTCCTACTGTAATACTGCTGGGGGGGGGGGGGGAGGATCTCCTACTGTAATACTGGTGAGGGGGGAGGGGGAGTGGGAGGGTCTCCTACTGTAATACTGATGAGGGGGGAGGGGGAGTGGGAGGGTCTCCTACTGTAATACTAGTGAGGGGGGAGGAGGAGGGTCTCCTACTGTAATAATGGGGAGGGAGGGTCTCCTACTGTAATACTGGGGAGGGGGGAGGAGGAGGGGGAGGGTCTCCTACTGTAATACTGGTGAGGGGGGGGGGGGGGGAGGGGGGAGGGTCTCCTACTGTAATACTGGGGAGGGGGGAGGAGGAGGGGGAGGGTCTCCTACTGTAATACTGGTGAGGGGGGAGGAGGGGGAGGGTCTCCTACTGTAATACTGGTGAGGGGGGGGGAGGAGGGGGAGGGTCTCCTACTGTAATACTGGTGAGGGGGGGGGGGGGAGGAGGGGGAGGGTCTCCTACTGTAATACTGGTGAGGGGGGGGGGGGGGGGTCAGGGTCCTGTCTGTTCTCTCTCAGAACGCTGAAACAGTGTTTAGCCATGTACTGTAGCCCCCCCCCCTCTTGTCCCCTAACCCCCCCATCTCTCTCTACCTGTCTCACTCCTCATCTCTCTCCCTGTCTCACTCCTCATCTCTCTCCCTCTGTCTCACTCTTTATCTCTCTCTACCTGTCTCACTCCTCATCTCTCTCCCTCTGTCTCACTCCTCATCTCTCTCCCTGTCTCACTCCTCATCTCTCTCCCTCTGTCTCACTCCTCATCTCTCTCCCTCTGTCTCACTCCTCATCTCTCTCTACCTGTCTCATTCCCCATTAGTCCATCCATCCATCCATCCATCCATCCATCCCTCCATCCATCCCTCCATCCATGAAATTAAATTCAAACCAAAGTGAAAACAATTCAACATTTCACTGCATTGTTTGCTTTCACTTTAGGTTGATTCTTTCCAATGTGTCAAGTAATCATCTTTAAAAAATATATTTTTTATTTTATTTTATCTAGAGCCCCAGAACCAGCTACTGTACAGTAGCTCTCTCTCTTTTTCTCTCTCTCTCCCTCTCTCTTTGTCTCTCTCTCTCTCTCTCTCTGTCTTTCTCTCTCTCTCCCTCTCTCTCTCTCTCTCTCTCTCTCTCTCTCTCTCCCTCTCTCTCTCTGTCTCTCTCTCGAATCCTGGGTCCTCCTGTCCATATGTCCAAGTGTCCTTGGGCAAGACACTGAAACCCAAATCACTCCCAGTCAGCAGACCTTGCATGGCAGCTGCTGCTGTTATACGATAAGATAGAACTTTAATGAAAATGAATGAATGTGTGTGTGAATGGGTGAATGGATAAAAGCGCTTAATAAGTGCAGTCCATTCACCATTTGCCATCTCAAACAGACACAGACACACACACACACACACACACACACACACACACACATTTCTCTGGCAGATCATTACTCTGTCCCTCTCTCCAATCCAGATGTTTTCCCAGAAACACAGTTCTGAGAGCTTGACCCCTGACCCCTGCTGTAAACGGGTGGAGTCATTCTCTCAGTCTGTTCATACCTGAGTCAGTCTGGCCCTGTATTAACATGAACATGCTGAGTCAGTCTGGCCCTGTATTAACATGAACATGCTGAGTCAGTCTGGCCCTGTATTAACATGAACATGCTGAGTCAGTCTGGCCCTGTATTAACATGAACATGTTGAGTCAGTCTGGCCCTGTATTAACATGAACATGCTGAGTCAGTCTGGCCCTGTATTAACAGGAACATGCTGAGTCAGTCTGGCCCTGTATTAACATGAACATGCTGAGTCAGTCTGGCCCTGTATTAACATGAACATGCTGAGTCAGTCTGGCCCTGGCCTCCCCCGAGATGCATGTTAATGCCAGGTGTGAACAGGGCCAGAGTTGGAGGGAGCGTTAGATATTCAACAGCCCACATTCAAACATGTCTGATCTAGTGTTTACCTGCTGGCCTGATCCAGAGATGTATATTACATGATATAGAGTGCTCTCCTCCCTTCTATCTTCCTCACCTCTCCACTCCTCTCTTCTCTCCTCCTCTCTCCTCTCCTCCTCTCCCTGTCCTCCTCCTCCTCCTGCTTTTTCTCATCTCAGCTTCTTTCCCCCCAGTGATGTCATCACTCCAGCTCTGGCTGGTGCCCCTCCTCCTGATTCCATTGGTCCACCAGTCTGACCAATTAGAGGACAACAAGATCCCACCCAGCCTGTGCTCCGGCCAACCAGGCATCCCAGGATCCCCGGGGATCCACGGGGGCCCCGGCCAGCCAGGGAGAGACGGGCGTGACGGGAGAGACGCGCCCTCAGGGGAGAAGGGAGAGAGGGGGGCGCAGGGAGACCCAGGTAGACCCCTTCCTGAGCCATGTCTGGAACTCAATCTCATCACACACAATCCTGCAGTGGGCGTACACAGAACACACACACCTCCATGGCCACACACACACCTGCTTCTTACCCACAGAACACACACGCCTCCATGGCCACACACACACCTGCTTCTTACCCACAGAACACACACACCTCCATGGCCACACACACACCTGCTTCCTACCCCCCCACACGTGTATAAACCCCAGTCTGTGCACATATAGCTGGGAGGGTCCACTTGACCCAGGCCCATCGGTCAGTCTGTATCCGTGCAGCACATGTGCCTCTGCTCTGGGTCACTGTGTATCTGTGTGTCTAAAGAGGAGTGTGTGTGTGTCTGCTGCCCTCCTCCAGGCGAGGCGGGGGTCAGGGGTCAGGCGGGGGACTCGGGCGACCCGGGGCCGAAGGGGGAGCGCGGCCCAGCGGGGGAGTGCGCTGTCGCCCCCAAATCCGCCTTCAGCGCCAAACTCTCGGAGGCGCGCGCCATGCCGGTGGCGGTGGGCGATGCCGTGCGCTTCGACCAGGTGGTCCTGAACGAGCAGGGGGACTACGACGCGGAGACCGGCCGCTTCACCGCCAAGGTGCCGGGGGTGTACCACTTCTCCGTCCACGCCACCGTGTACCGAGCCAGCCTGCAGTTCGACCTGATGAAGAACGGCCATGCTGCCGCCTCCTTCTTCCAGTTCTACGGGAACTGGCCCAAGCCGGCCTCACTGTCGGGCGGCGCGCTCGTGCACCTGGTTCCCGGGGACCAGGTGTGGGTCCAGCTGGCTCTGGGGGAGTACAGCGGGATCTACTCCAGCTCCAAGACCGACAGCACCTTCACCGGCTTCCTGGTCTACTCAGACTGGAAACACTCATCTGTGTTCGCTAAGTAGAACCAGGCTGTCACCATGCATGAGCTTCTACAGTCTACCTGTCTCACATACCAAGACCTGTCTCACATAGCCAAACCTGTCTCACACACCAAAACCCGTCTCACATAGCCAGACCTGTCTCACATACCAAGACCTGTCTCACAAAGCCAGACCTGTCTCACATAGCCAGACCTGTCTCACATAGCCAAACCTGTCTCACATACCTGTCTCACATAGCCAAACCTGTCTGACATAGCCAGACCTGTCTCACATAGCCAAACCTGTCTCCACACTCTTGGTTTCCGCTGCGCCAGCGCTGGAGAACGTCTGGCTGGCTGACCCTGACTCATTACCAGATATGGGGGAAAAAAATTTCTTTAAACCAATCACACTTGTCTTGGGCGGAGCAGTTGCTAGGTTGTTGTTGCTAGGTTGTTGTTTCACGTAGTCTGGATTGAATCTGATTGGGCCGGGAGAATCTTCTGTCGCCACTGATTGGGCAGTAATAAACCCAGGCTTATCCCCAAAACCTCCACCCTGCGAGCTCCTATAGCTTGTCTATACGAGGAGAGAGGTGTAATAAAAGAGGGAATGTTAGGCAGAGGTACATACCGTCCTCATGAGCTGACACTAGCAGGTGTGCTGAGCAGCTGTGTTTATTCTGTCTGTCTGTCTGTCTGTCTGTCTGTCTGTCTGTCCGTCCGTCCGTCCGTCCGTCCGTCCGTCCGTCCGTCCGTCCGTCCGTCCGTCCGTCCGTCCGTCCGTCCGTCCGTCCGTCCGTCCGTCCGTCCGTCCGTCGTATCTGTCCGTCCGTCTGTCTGTCTGTCTGTCTGTCTGTCTGTCTGTCTGTCTGTCTGTCTGTCTGTCTGTCTGTCTGTCTGTCTGTCTGTCTGTCCGCTGTGCTGTGGCTGATAATCGCTCCACCAGATGTCCTGACGATGGCCTGCAGCCCACAGCACACACTCTCCTCTAAGCGCTGAACACAGGCCTCAACATGTGTTAATAACAACGCTGTCAAACGTCATGTCTGTGTACTTTTCAGTTATGTCAATAATAAAGACGTTCACTTCCATAGTCTTTTATATGAGGTTGACTGACTAGGCCAGTCAGCAGTCATCCAAGAGGGGAGAAAATGAAAATATCATGTCACCATATTGAAACTATCTGCCCATGTTAGTCTGAACCTGTCCAGTTCAACAGCCAGAGCAGGTGAAGGAGAGAGGAGGCAGGGAGAAAGAGGCCTCTCGGCAGTATTGAAGCCCAGCCCAGCTGCGCCATCACAGTTTACTTGTCATGGTCGGGAGAGGAGAGGAGGGGAGAGGAGGGGAGAGGAGAGGAGAGGAGAGGAGAGGAGAGGAGAGGAGAGGAGAGGAGAGGAGAGGAGAGGAGAGGAGAGGAGAGGAGAGGAGAGGAGAGGAGAGGAGAGGAGAGGAGAGGAGAGGAGAGGAGAGGAGCTTCCATGACTGTTAAACACACATGCCAGGGAGGAGACAAGGAAACCTCATTTCCCCCTCCTCCCCTCCAGAAACTCCTTCTGGGCACAATCCTGTTCCATAAATACCCTCCTCCGAATTGTTTTCCCTCTGAGGAGAGGAGAGGAGAGGAGAGGAGGGGAGAGGAGATGAGGGGAAAGGATAGGAGGGGAGAGGAGATGAGGGGAAAGGAGAGGAGGGGAGAGGAGATGAGGGGAAAGGAGAGGAGGGGAGAGGAGTCGATCAACGCCCTCGCTCTGTCACTGCTTTCCATTCCTTCACCCAGCAGTGCTCCCTCTGCCTGACGGACCCACGCCAAAAAGCATCACCCAGACAGTGAGGTCACTTCCTGTTAGCGTGCTGGCTGTCTGGGGGAGAGGCAGGCTGTCTGGGGGAGGCAGGCCCTCTCAAGCTGAGTCTCAATACTCTTAAAACACTCCTCCCATTCTTGATCCCTGACATTGTTAATTGTATGACGTGATTGATGAATCACATATATCATCCAATCTGTTACATAATCAATAATCTAATAAAATATAATCCAGTCTTGTTAGATCAGTGAAGGAAAGCAGGAAGAAAGGGATGAAGCACAGACGTAGAGATGGAGTGGAAAGAATAACAGTTTATTCCAACACGGGTGAAAATGAGTTCCTCTCTCTCTCCACCAGAGAGCAGTGTTGTATCATCACAACCTCACAGAGCTCCCCGGGACATGCTGCTGTCTGTCCCCCTGTCCCACCTGCTCCAAGGGCCTGTCCAGAAACAAGCACTGGTCCCTTAACTCTAGAATGAATGAATGAAACAAACAAACAAACATCCCTGTATGTTAATGAATAAGTAACAGACTTTATGTAGTTGAGGTTATATCCTGTGGGTTGATTTGTCTATTCATTCACACATGCCTCTGAGTCTTGTTCTTCGCTATGCTGAAGGCCTCTCAGGGTCAAGGGTCAAGTTCCAATGAGTCATTATGTTGTCTGGCCCGATGGTTATCTGCTAGTCTCCCACTTAGGGAGGAGGCCCTGGATAATGACCCTTCAACCTATTGATCTGCATCCTTCTGATGTCCAGTCTGTTGGTCTCTGATTCTTTGTTCCAGATGATCAGGACCATTATCAGAAATAATTACCCATGATTCATCACAGCAGCCGAGGGCAGAGCTGGAGATCTTATCAATGAGCTTCTCCTGCCTGCTGTCTAATCAGGTAGATTCATCTCCTAGAAACTGTGACTATAGAATCAAGGAGATAGAGAGAGATGTCGAACTACACAGAGTTAAATAGAGAGAGAGAAAGAGAGGGGGGAGAGAGAGAGGGAGAGAGAAAGAGGGGGAGAGAGTGAGGGAGAGAGAGAGAGAGAGGGGAGAGAGAGGGAGAGAGAAAGCGAGAGAGAGGGGATAGAGAAAGAGAGGGGGGAGAGAGAGAGAGAGAGAGGGAGAGAAAGAGAGGGCGAAGAGAGAGTGGGAGAGAGAGGCAGGGGGGGTGTAAATGTGGTGTGTCATTTTCCCACAGTGCTCTGAGGGTCAGTTGGAGCGATGTGATTGGTCGAGTCTCCGGGGGAACAACTGCATTTATTCTCTGTTATTCCCCTCTTTCTTATCGTCTCCAGACACCCAACCTCCACCACCCTGTCAACATCAGCTTCACTTACTCACAAACAAATAAACATATGTTGAGGTTCTCTATTGGAGTCAGCAGACAGGAAACAGGCCGCTGATCGGTCTGCACTAACAAGAGGCCTGAAGTTCTCCCAAGATCCTCCAGCTGAGAAAATATGCTGGGTTCTTGACACCGCAAGACAGGAGAGCTGGAGATGAAATGTTGGACTCACTTTCTCCCTTTAACCAGAAACCCCTCAAGGGTTCCATCTGTCAGGAAGAATGCCTGGGGGAGCCCACAGTGAAGGGCCCTGGTTCAGACTGACCCACCTGGGGGAGCCCACAGTGAAGGGCCCTGGTTCAGACTGACCCACCTGGGGGAGCCCACAGTGAAGGGCCCTGGTTCAGACTGACCCACCTGGGGGAGCCCACAGTGAAGGGCCCTGGTTCAGACTGACCCACCTGGGGGAGCCCACAGTGAAGGGCCCTGGTTCAGACTGACCCACCTGGGGGAGCCCACAGTGAAGGGCCCTGGTTCAGACTGACCCACCTGGGGGAGCCCACAGTGAAGGGCCCTGGTTCAGACTGACCCACCTGGGGGAGCCCACAGTGAAGGGCCCTGGTTCAGACTGACCCACCTGGGGGAGCCCACAGTGAAGGGCCCTGGTTCAGACTGACCCACCTGGAGGAGCCCACAGTGAAGGGCCCTGGTTCAGACTGACCCACCTGGTGGCCAGTCGCCTAAGTGACCAGAGGGAGCTATCCAGTGCTGAAGTGATAATGTACTATATTATACTATATACTAAATACTATACTATATAGTATTCTATACTATATACTAAACACTATACTATGCTATATATGCTAAACACTATACTATTCTATACTATATACTAAACACTATACTATATACTACACTATTCTATGATATATACTATTCTATACTATATACTATTCTATACTATATACTAAACACTATACTATATACTACACTATTCTATGATATATACTATTCTATACTATATACTATTCTATACTATATACTAAACACTATTCTATGCTATATACTATTCTATACTATATACTAAACACTATTCTATGCTATATATTATTCTATACTATACACTGAACACTATTCTATGCTATATACTATTCTAGACTATATACTGAACACTATTCTATGCTATACTATTCTACTGTATACTATATACTGAACACTATTCTATGCTATATACTATTCAATACTATATACTGAGCACTATTCTATGCTATATACTATTCTATACTATATACTAAACACTATTCTATGCTATATACTATTCTATACTATATACTAAACACTATTCTATGCTATATACTATAGGCCTACTGAGCCAACATGTAGCTGAGCTTCTGGTCCAATGCCTCACATGGACAGTAGCCCATGTAACCCTAACCCCTAACCCCAGCGCTGCCGGCCCAGTTCATAGTCAACCAACCAGGCCTCACAGAGACGGATCTTAATCTTCAAAAATCTGATCATTTTGATCCACATTCTTATCATTTTTTTCATGTGATCAGATGGGAAGTCAGCAGAGGTCACACCCCCTATGTCACAGGAAGACTATTTTTAGTGGTTTGGGGAATGCTGCCGGCCATGTTGTAAACCACTAAACTCCAGCGGATAGCCACTTCCTGGAGGAAATGGTCCCTGATGTCCAGTAAGAGCCCTC
This sequence comes from Borostomias antarcticus, assembly GCF_949987555.1. Classification (NCBI taxonomy): domain Eukaryota; kingdom Metazoa; phylum Chordata; class Actinopteri; order Stomiiformes; family Stomiidae; genus Borostomias; species Borostomias antarcticus. The sequence continues at coordinate 26,273,283 of NC_140234.1, forward strand.
TGCTGACCCTGGCTCCTCCCCCTCATCATCCCACACCAAAGCCCCCAGCATCCGCCCCCCCATCAAGCATGTAGCTCTACTTGGTGCCCGTGTCGTATGACATGACAAATAAACCACCTTGAACCCCCCGAATCCCAGCACAGATACATCTGGAACAGAGCAGAGAGCACAGACTGGACTAGACTAGAGCACAGATGGGGGTGTAGACTAGACTAGAGCAGAGCACAGATGGGGGTGTAGACTAGACTAGAGCAGAGCACAGATGGGGGTGTAGACTAGACTAGAGCAGAGCACAGATGGGGGTGTAGACTAGACTAGAGCAGAGCACAGATGGGGGTGTAGACTAGAGCAGAGGACAGACTCAGATGGCGGTCTAGAGCAGAGCAGAGGACACTTTCTCACGTTCAGTCCAGAAATTACCCCCAAGATTATTGCATCCTCTTACAGTCACAGCCTGAGTCATGTTCCAGTCCCACCTCAGGATGGGGGGGGGGGGGGGTATGATCAGAAATACCAAATATGGTCATAACAACCCGAGGAGGAAGTAGGATAAGAGCTGGACCCGCTGGAGGAAGAGAGCTGTGATTTCTGACTGACGAGCTGAAGGAGCCAGAGGGAGATATTCTACTGTAGCTCGTACGTCCAGAGACCTAACATGAAACACACCCTACCCCTCATTAAAGAGTACTACTGAATCACTATACAAGACCTATTAGTGTAGTAGTGGCTATGTAATGACATGTAGGAATGGTGCAGTGAATCTGTAGTTCATGTACTACTCATGAAACACCAGTAGAGTTGTGTAGCAGAGCAGTAGCATTTCCAGTAGTAATTGAGCAGCGTTTTGCTACTTGGTGTGAAAAAAACCATCAAAACACTATTTCTTTACTATACAGACATTTAAATGGCAACCATGTAGAGGTTTTACTAAATACTTGTATAGTGAATATGTAGTTGCAACAGTACAGCAAGACTACACATATTTTAGTAGTGATCAATAGTGTATTGTCTATTGAGAGACAGTGGGCACTGCACTAATAATAATAATAATAATGTTAAAATAATGCTTGTGTAAGATCATTCTTGTTTGATAAGAATTGATATGAACTTTTATAGCATGATACAGAATAGACAAATAGTAGTTAATATGTCAGTTTTCAATAGTAATTTAATTTAAAAGGGTTTGTGTAAAAGAAAAGGTTAAAAAAATAAACTCAATAGAGATCAGTAGTGACAACAATCCACACACAGAAGGAAGCAGTAATTCAATAGGGATTCTGAAGGCATCAGTAAGTGTCAGCATTGTGCAGTAACTCAATAAGGAATGAATAGTTTATACGTAGTAGTTTCCCAAAAGCTAAGTGTGACAGAATGAATAATCATGTAGTGATTCTATAGTAATTCAAAAGGATTTGTGCAAATACATTCAATAGTGATTAGTACTACACAACACTACACGTGTTCATCTATCTACGTTAATTTATGGAAGTGGACCAAGAAGGAAACCGATATAGTATCAAAATATTGTTTATTACAGAGTAGCAAAGCCACACCCACAAACAATTATCTTTGTTCACAAAGATGGTCAGACTGTAAAAATAACACTGCAACAGTGAAGAGGAGTGGTTTGTAAAAAACAACCACCACCACCCTCATTATACATTCATTTATTCTTGCAGCCCACCAGTGAGCAGACACTGTAAACATGCCACATAAAGTCCTGTTTATCACTTAAATACCATGTTTAACATGATTGTTGTTGACGTATTAAAGGTTTGGTTTGGCATTGTATCAGTGAGCTACAAGACAATAGTCTTGTGAGAGAGAACCATGCAATTATCCTGGTGGCTATGGAATGTTCACACCCTGAACTAATGTCATTGGTCGTGTGTCACTGTTGTAGTGATGCTTAAGTTGAGGCAACGGAAAGCAGGTAAGGCTTAGAGGTCATGGCAGTCACACACCAGGAACCCAAGAACGCTAACCTTGGCTCCCGTCAGTACAGGCGTAAGCCATCCAATCAGGTGATCAATGACAATAATATAAAACCTAAAAACCATTTAGAAGGCAGAGAAGAGTGTTTGGTCCAAACACACTATAGAAAGATTAAGTCCCCCCAAAAAGGATTTGTGATGCTGGCCCAGAGTAATGTAATCATCCTGCCCCCAGTCCACCCAGATCAATACCCCCACTCTGCAGGGAAACACATGAAAACCCTGATGCTGTGATGTGCTAATGTGGCCCTTTTAGAGTAGCACTTTTAGAACAGCAGATCAATGTTTGATGTGGGGAAAACATTTCCTAGCAATTAAGGAGAACAGGACCTTGTATGGTGTCTTTTTTCCACAGGGCTCATACTAATGTAATACTGGAATGGAATCGTCACACACAAAAACCTGATAAAAACAGACATGCCAACAAAATATTTTCCACTGGTAAAAGTCTGACAGGAAGCCTATATTTAGCCAATTACTGTTTACGAAATTAACCTTTATTCCCAAAACACCCAAAAGCCCAATCCCAACACACAAATCTCACCAGTAGAGGTGATCATGACAATTTACACAATATTACCCAGCACTTGAAGATTAGGCTTGAATTGGCCCTTTGGAATGATCTCACATCCCATTCCTGATTGAATTCCACAAAACATGCAGTTTGACCTGGCCTGAGGTTCATAGGCAAATGGCTAGATGAAACACCATGTTTATCATGGTGGTGTGACTGTGATCTAGCACTGTGCCATGGGTATGACTGTGATCTAGCACTGTGCCATGGGTATGTTTTACCCAGCTCAGAGTCACAGCTGTGGGTTACAACATTGGTAGCAACAAGCACCTCAGCAAAGTGGGCTAGACCTGTGCTGAACTGACCGGGCCTACAGTCTTAGTCTGGATTAACATAGTCCTTGTAGTCTGTCTGGAGTCTAGATGCAGGGATGATTTTAAACTAGATTAGATCTAGTCTTAATTTGAAACCTGAGATTGACCATGTTAACCCTGCAGCACCCCGGTCTCTGTTCCCAGAATCCCCCTCACTGAGAAGCCTGTCTGAGAGGCCTTCACCCATGGTGCTAGTGTGGTTTAGTCTTGTATTGGTCCCACCCCTCACAGGTACACATCCATGGTGGTGAGGATCATGTGTCTGCATAGAGGGCAGTTCTGCAGGTAGATGGGCTGGCGGAGCAGGATGCTGGTGCAGTCTCTACACAGACACAGGTGCCGACAAGGCAGCAGCACCACCGTCTTAGCGCAGTCCTGACAGATCACACACCTCTTCCTCTCTTCCTGTTCCTTCAGCAGGCTCAGCAGGCCGTGCTCAGAGCCTGGGCCGGCCCCGCCATCCTCCTCCCCAGGTGCGGAGAGCTTCTGCAGGGGTCGTTTAGTGCTGGAGGAGCCGGGGAAGGCTAGCTCCGGCTGGTTCTCTGGTAGTCTCCGGTGGTGGTGGTGTGGATGACCACCAGGCTGTTCCTGTGGTGGTCCCAACCCTGCCCTGCCATCTGGGGGAGCCCTCCAGCCTGCTCCGTCAGCCCCCCCCTGCCCTGGGTCCCCGTCCCCCGCTACTCTGTCGTCTCCGAGGCCCGGCCTCAACCCCAGCCTCAGCCTCAGCCTCGACCCCAACCTCAGCCTCGACCCCAGGCCCTGGCCCAGCCTACCGCCCTGCCTGGACAACCTCCGCCAAAGGCCTCTCTCCTGCAAGTACAGGTGCCAGAGTGCCCTGTGCAGGCGACGCAGAGCTCCAGGTATTCGACTCACCGGCCTCTGTAGACGGCGGAGGGACTCGAGCAGGCACCTGAGGATGGGGACAGAGAGGAGGCGGCGGGCTGCACGGCGGGCCAGCTCTGGGTTGAGGTAGAGGGCGGCGGCCAGGGAAACTGAGGCTGTGAGCAGCATGCCGTAGACGTTGAGGATGAAGACGCTGAGCAGGATCTGAGCCAGTGAGAACAGGGCCTCCAGCGCCCGGCTGCAGGGGCTCCACAGGAACAGAGAGGTGCCGACCAGGCTGCTGTGGAGGAATGCCAGGAGCGTCAGGATCAGCTCTAGGACCGTCTGTAGCGGGCTGGACACGGCCTGCCACACACTGACCACCCCGCAGTACAGGTTCTGAGCGCCGATGAGCAGCATGTTGACGGCGCTGTTGACCAGGTAAACCGCCAGGCTCACCGCCACGCCGCAGCCCTCACACGCCGACAGCACGCTGCGCTGCAGCAGCTCTCTCCCACGCAGACACACGTGAGAAGACAGGTGGCCCACCATCTTCAGGCTCTCCAGAACACCTCCCAACATGCTGACTGCCCCCTGGGTACCGACTGCCACGCCATCCGCCAGGGAGATCAGACAAAACACGACAAAGTTCCAGCACCCCACTGCTAAATTGGTTAGCAGAGTGGGCAGGTTATTGACAAAGGCAACACACGCCACCACAAAACGAATCAAGGAATGGACGATGATGAAGTTGAGGTCCAACAGAAAGCACACGATCTCGGTACATATTCCTATGCTGGAGAGGACAAAGTTCACCAGACCCATGACAGAGTTCTAGTAAGCTAGTTGATCAATAGAGCCACCGATCAATAGAGAATAATCCAGTCTTCGTTCTCCACTAGCCAGTGTTGGCCAGGTTTGACTAGTTTAATGCCAAATGGCGAACGTGCACGGCGCATTGTAGCTAGCTATTACGTTAGCCAACCAGCGGATGTTTACTTTCAAAATGTGAACCTACTAGTTGGCTGAGCTAACGTTAGCACAGCCGCTTCTTCCATCTCAAGTGAAGCGAAATAACCTCCGATATCGAGCCTACTTCCTCTAAAACGATCGGGTTGACCCCCTTGTTTGAAGTGCATACCTCTGCGTTGTAGAATAAAGAAAGAGATGACGATAGATCCCAAAAATGCCACTAGCTGTCTAATGTTGTTAGCTAGCTACACGGTTACCGCCATGATTGTTTACATGTTGGTGCGTCCGCTGTGAGTAGAGTCTCCGGACCATCAAAGCTGCGTGCTGTGTGTGCATATCAATCTCGCAGAAGTGGGAATCTGCCATGGAGGTATAAACCAGGCCAGGTCCAGCCTGGCTTATGTGCGTGGCTGGCTTGTTTCTGTTCAGGACTGCTAGGACGGAAGCTAGTCATGCCACTGAAATACTGTGAATTGAAATTACATGACCTGATAAATTAGTGGACTACAAAATTGTGAATGTTTGTAAATGTACAAAACCAGAAAATGTTTGGTAATAACACCCTAACACCCCTTTTCACCCAAATACTTTTGCACATCACTCCAGATATTTAACATGTTCCGTACAATGGGATTGGAGGTTTGTTTTTGTTATTTCTTTCAGATCTGCGGAGTAGGGATGGGAATTTCGACTAATTTTAAAACCGAGTAACCTAACCTGATCCTACTCGAGTAACCGATTACTCAAAAAAAGATACCGTCCAGACAGAGCGCATTTAACCCCGGCCCTCTTGGAGGGGAAAACGTTTTTTTCCGCCATTATTACCGTGGCGGTGCTTTCATGTCTCTTCCATGTCCTTGCAAATAAACATTTAAAAGCTGATGTGTGGTTGGATGCATTACTTATCATCAGATTGAATAACCCACAACCAGGTTTTCATGAAACTATCGGAATCGAAAAACGCAGCCTTTTAATGTGGATGCACTGCCCAGCTCATATAGCTTATTAAGCCTATCGTTAGGCTACTCTGAAAACTCTAAGCCTACAATATGCAACCAGACCTCTAATTAACTAATCAAAATTAAGTATTAAACCAAGCCTTTACTGCCGATGCCGGATAACAAGTGAATGAATTTTTAGCGTTATCTAAAAAGCAGAAGAACCGCAGCACTCACTGCCTATTTCCAATTTATAGGACAATAATGGATGTTTCGGCGTCAAGCCTTCATTAGAGAAATGTCCATGCAAAACTAAATGGATTTATTGAACAATAGGCCTATTCATTCAATATTTATTTATCAGGCTTGACAACTATAGGAGTAGGCTATACGCGCATGGACCTGTGCTGGTACTCACTGTCTTTTTCAGCACCACCTCATTACCAACATGATAGCCTACCGCAAAATGATGGGAGTGCTGCGTGGAGCCAGAGTACAAAGTCCACTCACACCACTGCCTACTATGCACAGTATGCAGATAAACAAAATCAGAGACCCGGCAAAATCAGAGACCCGGTACCAGCGTTTAATTGTCAAAACAAAACAAATGAAGTGGCATATATATAGGCTATACTCACTAGTTCTCTCATAGGCTACCTACGCTGTAACATGTTTGAAAGTCCGAGGCTCGATCCATAAAATGCTTTAACACTATGCAAAGCCACTGTGTAGTTTGATCCGAAAATGCTTAACAGTATGGAAAACCGAACCATGGACAGCTAGCATTAGCAAGCCCATGGGCTAATTATTGCTAGTTTTCGTGACCACGTAACTTTGCACCCAATAACTGTGTCCATGTAAATAAATATTGCTTTTAAAACGTAGTCAGCTGGCTAGACAGTAGTCAACTAGTAATCAGTCATCACTACCCCTGACAGCTGGCTGCATTTATTATTTTTACGATCGGTGCACTTTCAGATATTCCGTTTATAGCCAGGCAGGGCGGTCCCCGGGATCCCCAGACAGCTGACGAGTCATGCCCTATCTAATATCTGATCATTGGTTACCTGAAAGAGCCGCAGTGATGTTGGCAGCGCCTTTCTGAAAAGTTGAGATGGCAATGTTTTCAAAAAGCCGGAGCGCTCGAAAAAAAGACTCCGTATCCAGCGCTTTTATCCAGGCAGCCGCCAACGCTCTATCCTCTTTGTTAACAATTGAAAAGGGGCACAGGTGCTCAGAAATGCGCGCTTTCACGGACAAACATGCCATATTGTATAGCCTTTAGATTAACCCAGTAGTGTTTATTTTCCGACTAGCTGATCGTCTACTCGGGTACTCGAGTACTCGGTTAACCGTGCACATCCCTACTTCGGAGTACAAATACATGGGGAGAGGCACCCCAAGTGGGTCGGATTCCATCTTCACCCATTTAGGAACAGCTGTGGTTGTGTTGTAGAACATTATAGTCCTCAACTGAGCAGCCCAATAGTACCATAGAGGATTAGGGCACTGGAGTCCTCCTCTTTCATAGGGTAAATACAGCAGCGACAGACTGAGCCTAGATCATCTATTATTCCATATAAACTTGAATAATAGCTTCCTCAAATTTAGAAACAAGTTTGGTGGAGGCGGCAGAGGGAGGTTCTGAAACAAGTAAAGTAGCTTTGGTAGTACATTCATTTTTAGTGCATTGATTCTTCCAATTAGTGAGATTGGCAGGGGCGTCCATCTAGTAATTGAATTAGATACAGAGTCCATAATAGAGTCGTAATTTCTCTTCACCATATCCTCTATTTTAGGTACAACTTGTATGCCTAAATATGTAAAAGATTCTGTTACGTACTAGTAAAGTTTGACGCTTGGGAGGGGGGGCTGTCCCTTTCTTCTGCATTAAGTAGTAGAATTGAAGACTTACTTGGGTTGATCTTGAATTTCTTCGATGGATGTATCCAATTTTTTAAAGGAGAATGTTTTTTCATTTTTGACAACCTGGACCTTATTTACGGCATATTATAAGACGTTTGACTCACCGAGATAACTTTTGTGTAATCTCTTTCTGTAGAAGAAAGTCCAGCGCGAGCCAAGTATATCCATGTAATGGCGGCGGACGGGGCACTGAGAATGCAGCTTCTAAAAAATCTATTTTCTGCCGCGAAACGGTTGTTTTCATCAATCTGTTTTTATGAATCGCTAGTTGTGCTTACATAGAGCGAGGGCTTGTGGTTTTCACATGCCTCTGTAATATGATCTTTATAAACGTCTTTATAAACGAAATATAGCTTCCCCACTTGCTCCAGCATGCATGTGCACAGCGTGCAGACTGGCTATTCTCCATCTGTAGGCTACACTCGCGGCTCACATTCTCTACGCTACGATCGGCTTGTTGGTGCCTGGAATATTGTGTGCAATATGGCTGAATATTTATCAGATTTTGAGGATATAGAAGATGAATTAGAATATGATAGAAGCCGATTGTAGCGTAGAGAATGTGAGCCGCGAGTGTAGCCTACAGATGAGGATGACCCAAAATTCTTTAACGACCTGTTTTTAACCCTTTCAACTCTGCCTGGTAATACCATCGTCGCTGGGGACTTTACTGTAACTGTACATTGAATCCAACTATAGATCGGTCAACAGGCTCTGATCTTTCACATGTAAATAGTAGGAAGACTATACATTAGTTCATGAAGGAACTGGATTTACGGGATATATGGAGAGAATCTAATCCAGATGCGATTGGTTAATCATGCTATTCGGCTACTCATCAATGTTTTTCCTGCAGACTATTTTTTAGTCTCTGTTAGCTTAATTCACAAATTACATTGGGTTGGGACAGAATCTGACCTATAAGGCAAGGGGTAAAGGTTGAAGTGAAAGGATGAACATGTGGAGGTTTGGGGTATAGTCCCATAAAGTCATCCCCACCGGGTCTTGAATCCCGGTCTCCCAGGTGGGAGTCCAATGCTCTGACCACTACTCTACTTGTGCAGTGGAGATCGGCGCATTGGTTTTGGTGACCTTCTTGATTTTGATGTGCTGGGACTACTGCCTCTTGTGGTGCCAACAGAGAGATGCAGGCCAACATTGTCGGGAGTAAGGGAGGGAGGGAGGGAGTGATAACCCGACAAATTCTATACTAATTGCGCCGGCCTCCAGCCACGCACAAAAATGGCGTTGCATTCGTTTCAATGGAAGTTGCTCACCCAGCGCATGAAGCCAGCTTGCGTAGGGCCAGGCTCGGTATTGCAGGCTTTGGGGGCAAAAAGCCTTTTTCCCATTGCCCATAATGAAAAAAGAAATGACTGGGGAAGGAGACACTATTTTTTTCTGGGTATCATTCTAGGTTAAAAAAAAAGCCAATAAGTTTTGATCCATTTTTTTAGAAGCCACGGGAGCCGTATAAACCAGGTATACAATCGCACTATGGACGCGCCTCGGGGACGCCCTAGCGCACTCCGACTATTCCTGATTCCGGTCTCGCTGTAATCCCATCAACATCTAGTTAACCAACAACGTCAATATTGGATGTTGGACATGCCTTTCTTTGGCCGCTGAGACGCGCCATGCCTTCTGCTAGTGAGGGACTACATCTGCGCATGGCGGTACTAAACGCTAGGTCACTGGCAAACAAAACATTCTTGCTTAATGACTTTTTCACCTTTCGTGAACTGGATATTTAGCTTCTGATGGAGACGTGAGTTCAAATCTACCTTTCAGTGTCCTCAAACTCCATTTGACACTTATCCCAGCTTTGACCTGCAACTATTTGAACAGAACCTGTCCCCTCCCGTCCTGTTTGCGGTTGTATATTGTCCTCCGAAAATTATCATTACGATGTTTGTTAATGCAATATCTCGGGAACGCATTGACAGAATTTCTTCCCCTTTGGTACCAATGTTCACTGGCACTCAAGGATGAACTGCTTAGATTGTGCGGGTCAAAGGTCAAGGGTCACTCGCGTGACCTCACAAAAGGCGTTTTAGCCTAGTGAACACGATATCTCAGGAATGGCTTGACAGAATATGTTCATATTTGGCCAAAATGTCCAGTTGGATTGAATGATGAGCTGATTAGATTTTGGTGGTCAAAGGTCAAAGTTCAAGGTCACTGTGACCTCACAAAATGATTTTTTGGCCTGATGAACACAATATCTCAAGAAAGGCTTAACGGAGTTTGTTCATATTTGGGTAAAATGTCCAGTTGGATTCAAGGATTAACTGATTACATTGTGGGGGTCAAAGGTCAAGGGTCACTGACCTCACAAAAGGTGTTTTTGGCCTGCTGAACACCATATCTCAAGAAAGGCTTGACAGAATTTGTACATATTTGGCCAAAATGTCCAGTTGGACTTAATTAGATTAATTGGATTAGATTTTGGAATTCAAATGTCAAAGGTCAACTGAATGTTAACTGCAACTTACATTGTTGGGCGGAGGCATTTAGCCGCTACGCGGTTTTTCTAGTTAAAGATGTTTTTGGTACTGTGGGATCCACTGTTCTTGTTCTGTTCTAAATGCCTGCCTTAGCTCAGTGTGTGTTCCAGCTGCTTTTAAACATGCCGTAATGCAGCAAAAAGAAAAACTTAGACCCTTCTGTTCTGTCTAATTTTAGGCCTATCTCACAGTTGCCTTTTCTGTCTGAAGTGTTTTTTTATTCAGCTGCAATCATTTCTTGTTGCGCATGGTATTCATGAAATGTTCCAGTCTGGTTTTAGACAACGCCACAGCACTGAAACACCCCTTTTGAAAGTGTTCAATGATCTCATGTTAACTGTTGATTCAGGTAACTCTTCTGTTCTGGTGCTCCTTGACCTACAGTCACTGCTGCTTTCTATGCTGTGGACCACAGGATTGTATTATCACGTCTAGAACACTGAGTAGGCATCTCAGGTACCGCCCTTTTATGGTTCCAATCCCACCTGAAAGATCGGAGCTTCTCTGTCCACCTAGGAGAGTTCTCCTCATCCACAGCTCCTCTCACCTCCGGGGTCCCTCAAGGCTCCATTTTGGGCCTTATCCTTTTTGTGATTTACATGCTGCCGCTGGGGCCAATTTTTAGGAAACATAACATCTCTTTTGACTGCTTTGCGGATGATGTGCAGATATATCTGCCCCTGAAATCAAAAGGCAAGGACTCTGTACAACCACTGCTGGACTGTCTATGAGATGTCAAATCCTGGATGCACATGCACTTTTAAATCTTAATGAAAATAAGACAGATCATGATGTTTGGTCATGACCCCTCAGACTGTACCACTGGTTTATTGGGCCCCTTTTCCCCAAATATCTGTTCTACAGTCACAAATCTCAAGGTGACCTTTGACAGTCCTTTTAAATTTGACAGGTCAGCTCTGTCCAAGAACCAGCTCCTTCCAACTAAGGCTTCTGGCCAAGGTAAAGGGCTTTCTCTCCCCCAAAGACTTAGAGAGAGTAATACATGCTTTTATCAACACTCGTCTTGATTATTGTAATTCTTTGTATGTGTAGCGTGTTCTCGGGTTAGAGTTATGACTATGACCAGTATAATTTATGATTATACCGCGGTTATCACAAATATGAAGGAAAATGGATTTAAGACATTAAATCAAAACTCGTATGGGGCACCACCCTGTTATGTACAGGGAAACAAGATAACCTTTATCAATAGTCTAATTTATTCATCAATCTCATTCTGTAGGCGGAGTCCTTGACTCAATCAAGTGACTTAAGATAATGTGATGGCGCTCGGACGTGGTCAAAAGTTAATAATGTTTATTGAAATTATACTAATCAATTATCAAAATAATATTATAACACAATTCAAACAACAGATGGAAAATCACGTGGCAATATGAAAACACAGCAGAAATGAAAAGAATGATGTCATGGGTTATCATAGCCTATCCTCAGTCTTCTAAGCTTAAACAACACTTTGGCATCTCACACCACAATCACAGGCGACTGTTGGATACAACCTTAGTAGGTGTATGATTACGTGTTGTCCGGGCGGTGTTGTCTGGCTCGAAGCATGGAGGAGGCACGTGACTGAAGGTCGCTCGGTTTGATGAAAGGGGCAGCGCGCCTGCGCTCCCGTTGAAACAGTGGTAGTAGCGTTGCTGCAAGGTGTGATATGTGGGTGAAGACACTTGGGTCAATAAACCAGTGGCCCCTGTTAGCATCGTAAAACAGAGCTCACATTCTGTACTCCCTCTGGAATCATCAAATATCCCGGTTATGGTTTCAACATGATTATGACAATTCCACAACATGCCTAATCACCTGAGTCATGATTTTAGCTTTAGACTGATACCAAACACGGCTATACAGATTAAAGGACAATGCTCGTTTTTGACAACCTGGACCTTATTTACGACATATTATAAGACGTTTGACTCACCGAGATCACTTTGGTGTAGTTCGGAGGCATGTAGAAGAAATTTAAAATCCAGCGCGAGCCAGTATATCCATGTAATGGCGGTGGTGGGGGCACTGAGAATGCAGTTTCTAAAAATCTATTTTCTGCCGCGAAACAGTTGTTTTCATCAATCTGTCTTGATGAATCGCTAGTTGTGCTTACATAGAGAGCATAGGCCTGTTGTGGTATTTCACATGCCTCTGTAATATGATCTTTAGAAACGTCTTTAGACACGAAATAGCTTCCTCACTTGCTCCAGAACGCATGCGCACAGCGTGCTGGAGCAACGATTGCGTGCTGTGCGCATTAGTGCTGGAGCAAGTGAGGAAGCTATTTCGTTTCGAAAGATGTTTCGAAAGATCATGGCATGTGAAAACCACAACAGTTATGCTCTATGTAAGCACAACTAGCGATTCATCAAGACAGATTGATGAAAACAACCGTTTCGCGGCAGAAAATAGATTTTTAGAAACTGCATTCTCAGTGTCCCGACCATCGCCGTTACATGGATATACTGGCTCGTGCTGGATTTTACATTTCTTCTACATGCCTCCGAACTACACCAAAGTGATCTTGGTGAGTCAAACGTCTTATATTATGTTGTAAATAAGGTCCAGGTTGTCAAAAACGAGCATTGTCCTTTAAAGGGCTTTTTTGTGTCTTTAGAATAAAATACAAATTTTCCAGTCATATATTCATCATTCAAGTTTAGTAAAAAATAAGAATACAAATATTGTGTATCGTATCGTGAGCTGAGTGTATCATTAGACCCCTATTAGAGGCTTATTTTATGCATTTAATTTAATGTGTTTACTTCTTCACATTTCACTTATCTACCCTTGTTACTTTTGACATGTTGAATTGTACAAAACGTATACATGATCTTGAATATGCTGAATGTCTCTATTAATATTGTTCAAAAAAAAAGCATGGGGTGAATTCAGCCCCGACAAAACATAGAGAAATGTTTATTGAAACAGAAATGGTGGTGCGTTGGTGGTGCGTTGGAACCATGGTGGTTGGAACACACTGCTGATTGGCTAATACCCACCAAACAGTCGTTCAACCCAGAAACCATAGCAAAATGGTGCACACAGTTTTCAGCTTAAACTCACCACTGGTTTCCATTCACTTTAAGATTCAGATCCTGTTGATCCTGTCTAGAGCCGGCCTACTCCAAAGCTGCCTCCGATACATTTTGTATTGGTTTTGTATCAAGTGGTATCCGGTTTGTCGCTAGGAGATAGAGTTAAACATGGACATACCAAGAAGAAGCTTGCTAGATCATCCAGATACATCTTAGTATAGTGAATAGGTACACATAATACTAGTAAGAGAATAGGTACATGTCTTTGAAGCCTCTACAGTGGTTTTGCATCAGAAAGTTCATTATTAATTAATAACAATTTTTTTTAGCACTGTTGGATTCATGGGCGCATCTGGCTAAACAGTACATCCATGTATCCATCAGATGCAAACTCACCTTAGACCTGCCTTCGACCTGCCTTCGACCTGCCTTCGACCTGCCTTAGACCTGCCGTAGACCTGCCGTAGACCTGCCGTAGACCTGCCTTAGACCTGCCGTAGACCTGCCTTAGACCTGCCGTAGACCTGCCTTAGATCTGCCGTAGACCTGCCTGAGACCTGACTTAGACCGGATCTAAAAAGCAAGTGAATGGCCCCAGACTTGGATGGCGATGGAATGTTCATGCCCTGAATTCATTTAATTGGTCGTGTGTCACTGTTGTAGTGTCCTGCCCTGACCCCTATCCAGTTGTAATTAATAAAATCATCAGTCCCTGATCTTTGAATCACATTAAATTACAGTGTCTCACAAGCCATTGGGATAGCAGATTCCATTAAGATGAATGTGTTAGCTTCCCATTACATCACCTGCTAGCAGAACAATAGCCTGAATAGCAAGAAACAATCTGGCCCAGCAGAGCTTCCTTCCTGCTGGTGGTTCTCATCCTCTCCAGCTGATGCTTTTATCCACCAGAAACCTGGAGAGAAGAAACGGCCGGCAGCTGCCAAAGGGGACATTAATCTGGTAGGATCAGGAAGTATACTCAGGATATGAGGATTTCTCATTCTGGAAGTATTTCCAACAGTTTGTTTTAATCGCTCTATTGACACCATCTTGAGGAGGGGTGGAGTAAGGAGTGGAGAGGAACCTTGGGTTCTAATAGTATAGGGCATCCTTTCTTATAGTAACCTGTGGTTAATAAGTGAATTAATAAGAAGTGATCGACCAATGAGTAGCATATTGGTAAATGTTTCTGAGGACATGTCAAGGTTACATTCTAGTTTCTTTTCCAGGGTAAGGGTTAAGTTCCTTCGTCTATTAAAATATCCCCCACAACCTGCTTCCTGTGTATCCGTACATGTTCCACCCCACCATTGTCCTGAAAGTCTAAAATAGGCAGAGAAAAGTGTGTCTGGAAGTATGCAATTTTTATTTGAAAATTCTATACCTAAGGAGATCTACCCCCAGCACCACAGATATTTTTGAGAGTGCTTGTTGAACTCTTCTTGTGATACATGCTCCATTGAATCAGAATCTTGCTTACCCAGACTACAGTTACGCAACCTTCTTGGCCAAGAAACAGCAAGGAGCACCCTCCCACTCCCCAGCACCCCCAGGCCACCCAGCACCCACAGGCCACCCAGCACCCCCAGTCCACCATACACCCAGCACCCCCAGCACTCACAGGCCACCCAGCACCCCCAGTCCACCATACTCCCAGCACCCCCAGTCCACCATACACCCAGGCCACCCAGCACCCCCATTCCACCCAGCACCCCCAGGCCACCACACACCCAGCACCCCCAGTCCACCCAGCACCCCCAGGCCACCCAGCACTCACAGGCCACCCAGCACCCCCAGTCCACCATACACCCAGCACCCCCATTCCACCCAGCACCCCCAGGCCACCACACACCCAGCACCCCCAGTCCACCCAGCACCCCCAGTCCACCCAGCACCCCCAGGCCACCCAGCACCCCCAGGCCACCCAGCACCCCCAGGCCACCCAGCACCCCCAGGCCACCACACACCCAGCACCACCAGGCCACTGCTCATGTGCACAGGGACAAACGACTACTTCCTTGTCCTTATCTCTGCCAGTGGCGACCGGCCCCAACATGTCCCACCTAAGGCCAAAGTGGAAACGATCTCTTCAGAGCCCCTCACTAATATAAACAAACAGGACTGGACCAAGGCCCGGAGCTGTGGACAACAGGAGCTCACAGGATGGATCTCAGGGTAAAACAAACAAACCTCTTGACGCGTTTCCTACAGCGAGATGAGGGGCCGCCAAGGTCTCATTTACTGCAATTGATTTTCACCACCCGGTGGGTCGTTTCCATAGTACAGAGGGGGTGTGACCGTCTGACTCACCCCCCTGGCTGATTGAGGTGCCTGATTGCGGCCAGGAGCTTGAGAAAGGAGCGGGTTGCCCCTCTTAAGGCAGGATGTGCCACGGTCATGGCTGGCGCCGTGGGTTACAATGTCCGGAGTCATGACGACGCTGACAACTGCTCCCCAGAGGAGGAATGCCATTGATTATTTGTTATCATATAAACATTTCATTTTAAAGGAACTATCCCATTGATTTATAATTGCTAGTGCAAAGTGCCCGTGTGCCCATTGTGCCCATCTATCTACAGTATCTACTGTATCTAGACATCAGACATCTAGACATCTATCTACCTATCTGTTGATAGGTGCAAGATATTTAGCCTTGTATGAGAGTACCCCTAGACAAGTGAGGAGTCCCTGGTGGTCTCAGGAAGTATAGGAGAAAGCCTATGACTTTCATTATATTTTGGTGTATTAGTTAAAATCCGTAATTAACTCCGCCCCAGCGACAGTGCAGGGTGAAAAGTAATGTTTTCGGTGGTGTGTGTGTGTGTGTGTGCGTGCGTGTGCATGTGTTTGCCTGATAGCAGGGTTAGGCAAAAAATACTGGACCAATTTTCACGAAACTCACTGGAGGGGTGTAGCATGGTCCAACTTAGAACCCATTAAATGTTGGAGCAGATCCGAATCATGGTTGGAGTCCATGGGCCGCCCAAACACCAGCCATTCACCTGCATTTCACTTTTTAGACCGGGATTATGCAAAAACTACCTGACAGATTTTCCTGAGCCTCGGTGGAGGGGAACAGCTTACAGCTGTTACATTTTGGAACAGATCTGAATCACGGGTCGGGTCCACGGGCCACCCAAGCACAGCCAGACTTCCCATTCACTTACATTCATTTTTTGCACTGATTACGCAAAAACTACCAAACCGATTTTTTATTAAACTTGGTGAAGGGGTGCATCATGGGCCACCTTAGAACCCATAACCCTAACCCTAACCCTTGGTGAAGGAGTGCATCATGGGCCACCTTAGAACCCATTACATTGAAGAGCAGATCTGAATCACAGGCCGGATCCACAAATGAAAACAAAACTTAAAACGAAGCAGCTCCTTGTGTGGGAGAATTAGTCTTTAGGCTCAGAAAACTGAACAGTATGCTAGCCAGTTTGACATCAAGATACTGTAGATAAGATTTAGCTTTAAAGCCACAGGAAACTTGGCTTGAGATAGTAAAAATTAATATGTGCTTATATGTGCCAGACAAAATCTGAGTGAAAATAAATGTTTATTTTAACTTTTTGCCGTCCTCCTCAATGGAACGTACGTGGAACCGGATGTCACGTATCCCTTGCACAGGGAGAAAACATTGGCGATAAAAATAAAAGAGAAAGAAAGCTGCATTTTATAGCTTCATGCATTACTAGATTTATAATTACACATGAAATAATACACACAAAATAATTGTATTCAATAATATTTTTTCCATTCTTTGTAAACAACCATAGCTACGTATCACCATGAGTATTTTTATTTTGCCATCCTGCCATTCCATTGGAATTCCCCCGTGCAGAAGGTATTGTCCGTCTGCTGTCTACTGTCTGCCTGATCCATAGATGTATTAATAGAACTGGATGGGGTCACTCCATTCACTGACTGCTCGAAAAAGTGAAGCCCTATAGGACCGCGCCATCTTTGAAAAAAACGCGTCATTGATACCTTTGACATGCGCAGTCAAAGGTATCAATGACGTGTTCTTGTAGTCCACGAGCAGATCGCGTTCATGTGAAATGCAAACGCGGTCATGGCTCTCCCCGCTCTGAGTTAGCAATGAAAAGCGGCTTGCTTATTAATCTACTTTCGTCAAATATATCCGTTGGAAAACATATTTTTTATCCAGGCATCTTAGTTTTAACAGTATAATTGTGACTGAACATTTTTTGTTTGCTAGTAGGTGGTATTCATTCTGTTCACAACAACGCGATGGGTAGCCCTTCTCAGTCCTGTTGTCGCATTCCGCTCGCTCATGCAAGACAAGTCCTTTGCTGGTGCATTCACGTCAAAATAAATCGGTGTCGGCCTATTTAGGAGAGGCGCTCATATTTACAAGTGTCAGATAAACATGAAACTTCACTTACCTAAAGAATGAACGCCTGTCAACGCGAGCGACAGGAGGGAAATAGGAACAGGGCGAGCGTCAAAAGGGCAGTTAAAACGTTGCGCTGCGTTGCTCGCGTCCAGTTAGGACATAACAATAGAAAACAAAGCAATGGAACGCATTTTGTAGCTGACGCTTGCTCGCGTCGCGTGTAGTTACGACACGGTGTAAGCAAAAGGGTCTATTTAAACAAATGCTGGCTACAAAGCACCGCCACCACCACAGAAGAAGACTACCTTGGAAAAAAAAATTCACTCGGACAGAACGCATCTAAATAAACTATTTAATGGTAGCGCCGAGGCTTCAAAACCGAGCATTTGTTTAAATAGACCCTTTTGTGCCGCTAAGGTGGAAAAGCGCTATATAAGTGCAGTCCATTTACCATTTTACCATTTGTTCATATCTCTGGTTTGGGAGGTCGTGGCTGGTTTGGGAGGTCTTATACTGTAGTTGAAACCATCTGAAGCAGTGTTGTCTTTGGCAGCCTGCCAGAGCATCTGTAGAAGAAAACTATTAATAATCATGGAGAGAGGGAGAGAGAGAGAGAGAGAGAGAGAGAGAAAGAGAGAGGCGAGCAAGGGGTAAATTAGTAGAAGCTTCTATGGGAAAAGCCAAACTCCAAACAGTAGAAACCACTGGGGCGCAGACTGGTCAGAGCCGGGGGTGAGACCCTGAATACCACAGCAACCCACAGACAGCTGGAGCCTGAGAGAGGGGAGGGGGGGAGAGAGGGACCGGAGTGGGGGGAGAGGGATAGAGGAAAAGAGAGAGAGAGATGGAGAGTGTAGGGGTGGGAGAGGGGCAGAAAGAGTGTGTGTGTAAAAGCAGGAGAGAGAGAGAGAGAGAGGGTGGGAGGGAGGGAGGGAGGGAGGGAGGGAGGGAGGGAGGGAGGGAGAGAGAGTGGGAGTGTGACTACCTCTAGTCTACTGAGTGGAAGTCCTCCAGGGTGACATTCTTGGTCCATGAAAGTTTGCCTTCCCAGGACCATCAGAATGACTCTCTACTGTATCAGCAGGGAGTTGATCTCATAACCTCTACACACCAGAATATGCATGTGGGCTACTCGACTGTACTCTACTGAACTACTGCATGTGCAGACAGCAATAGACTGACATCTCAGTCTCTATCTACAGACACACAGTGTGGTGTTGTCTCGTCTTGTCTTGTCTGTCGACCCTCCCTCATACACACTGCTACAGTACCTCCCGTAGTAGCCTCATGGTTTCCTATCACAGACCCTTGATTGTTTTGATTGATCATTTTGGTTGCACAACCTATTCTGATGATATTATAAACTGCCTCATGCAAAGATTAAACAACCACTGACTGGATAATTAAGTTATCTCTTCTGAATCCTCCTCTTCTTCCTGGCAGATGCTACCAACGCCATCAAGGACACTTCCTGCCCCTCCCCTGCCTCCACCCTGCCTCAGCCTATCCCTCCCCTGCCTCAGCCTGCCTGCTTCAGTCTGCTTCTCCCCTGCCTCCACCCTGCCTCAGCCTGCCCCTCCCCTGCCTCCACTCGCGACAGTGCATCTGTGGGTCTTTATGAAGATTAATAACCTCTATTACATACAGTATAATCACCATGGCGATAGGCGTTTTCAGAGAACTCATCAAAGTGTCCCTTTGTCACAGCGTCCCTGTTGCT
Source organism: Borostomias antarcticus (assembly GCF_949987555.1). Lineage (NCBI taxonomy): Eukaryota > Metazoa > Chordata > Actinopteri > Stomiiformes > Stomiidae > Borostomias > Borostomias antarcticus. The sequence goes on from NC_140234.1 coordinate 26,292,463, forward strand.
GTGACGGAGTCAAGCAGAAATTAGAATTCCTACTGGTCTCCCACGCTGCCCCTCAGCCCCCCCCAGCCCCTCAGCCTCCCTCAGCCCCCCCCTCAGCCCCCCTCAACCTTCCTCAGCCCCCCTCTGCCCCCCACTCAGCCCCTCAGCCCCCCTCTGCCCCCCCCTCTGCCCCCTCCTCTGTCCCAGGACCCTCTCAGGGAGAACGCTGGACAATAGCTCCTCTCATCAGAGCAGACAACGCCCAAAACAACTTGCTCTGTAGCGTCTGGCCTGGAAAGAATGAGTTATCTTCCTCTGCTTCCTTCCTCCTGACTCCTCCGAACATGAGCTCAAGTGTTTCCAGCACGCTGCCCTGCCCCAACCCAGTCAGATAACAGAGACACAGGCCAATCATGAGTCACCCGGTGCTGAGAGCACAGGGCTACTAGCCAGTAGGACAGAGGTACAGGGTCAGGCTTCTAGCCAATAGGACAGGGGGACAGATTAGGACCATTGGTCTACTGAGGGAGGGAGGAAGTGCAGGGTGACCAAGTTCAAGGACTTGACTCAAGGATGTTTACTTCCACGAGGCCTGCATCTAGAACGCTCCAGAACATGTCTGACATAAAGGATCTAGATGAATGTGTGGAGCAGAACCCTTCAGAACATGTCTGACATAAAGTTAACTTTTTACCTCCGCCCCAGCGGCAGCGCAGGGTGAGAGGTCATGTTTTCCGTGGCATGTGTGGGTAGGTGTGTGTGATGGCGCGTGTGTGTTAGTTAGTTAGTAAGCAGGATTATGCAAAAACTACCAGACCAATTTTCATGAAACACGGTGGAGTGGTGTAGCATGGGCCGAAGAAGAACCCATTACATATTGGAGAGGATCTGAATCACAGGGTGGATCAACAAATTATTGTTCTCTTTTTATTTATTTATTGTGTAATACTTCTGACCAACCACCAGAGGGAAACAACTACCTCTCTCCAAAAGACTCTTATATTTTAGACTCCACCACTCCACCGTATTATTATATATAAGAGCTTTTTGGAGAGAGGTAGTCGTTGCCCTCTGGTATATATATACTACCCCCTTTTTTCTGTGAAGAGCATTCTGTATAAAGTTCATATTCATTCAGTTTTTCTTAACTGCTTTTGTTAATCAGCTGCAATGCCCATTATGTAATTTCAGTTTAAGCATATTTGTACTTTTTTTCCCCTCAGTTTTTCGCAAATACAGTATACAGTATATGGTAAATATTAGAACTATTTTAAATAAAATAATAAATTCATAGCTGAGATGATTTGGATAGCCTAGTAGTCACGTGTACAACTTTCCTACACAGGGATGGAATCCAGGACCTCTCATAAACCCCCTACCAGTTACACTAGCGAAAAGCTAGCTCTTTGATGGCACTAGGGCAGTATTTATAGGAGTGGGTTTAACCAATTCAACTCAGTTACAATGACTGACAATTGCATTCATGGGTGGAGGTCTGTGCTCTCCGAGCACCTTTCCAGTTACAATATGTTTTCTATGAATACACTCTAGATGAACATCATGCTCATGTGCTACGATGTATATTTCAGACATCTACCATACAATAGAAATGGGGTTTAACAGAATTTGTGTTGATTTTACTTTGGCGAGTAAATGTGTCCCTCCATAAACATACTGTAGTGTGGTTGTGCTGCCAGATACAAAGACGTTGAGGCCGGCAGCGTCAGCAGAGTTAATGTGTCTCTCTGGGGTGTTCAGGGTCTCTTCTGGTCATGAGAACCTCACAGGGGAGGGAGGCAGCAGATGCTCTCCCAAAATATACACACTCCTTAGCCTTACTCCCGAATCCAACCCCCCTCCCATCATTCCCCCGCCCGGGATGAGTTAAGCCCAATTTATGCTTCGTCGAGCGACACTTTTAAAACCGCCACTTGACACTTTTGACGTCATGGCCAGGGGCTGACGCGCACCAACGGATTTTTCTAATGTCGCTGCCTCCGTCACATATTTTCGCTTAAGTGTGATTGGATAGCTAGATACAAGGCTTGTGCGTTGCCATGGATATGCAGCAGTGTTTTAGTTTTGGCCATGGATGTATTAAAAGAACTGGATAGGGTCACTCCATTCACTAGCTATGTTTCCATCCACACGTTTTATGCAAATTAAATTATATCGAATTAAAAATGCCTTATGGAAACAGTAAAATTTGATTAAAAGTAATGAAAATCAACAAAAAGTTTGTACTGTCGATCTCATCGGATTTTCTCTTGTTCGATAAAAGGCTTTTGTTATAAATGCTTTATCCGATTTAAAGCTCTAGATGGAAACGCATGTTCACCGGCTTTATCCGCATTCATATTTTTAGCGATCCTCACATAATTCGATTGTCAAGTGGATGGAAACATGGCTACTGACTGCTCGAAAAAGTGAAGCCCTATAGGACCGCGCCATCTTTGAAAAAAACAAGTCATTGGTGCCTTTGACATGCGCAGTCAAAGGTATCAATGACGCGTTCTTGTAGTCCACGAGCAGATGTGAAATGCAAATGCGCGTTCATGGCTCTCCCCGCTCTGAGTTAGCGATGAAAAGCGGCTTGCTTATTAATCTACTTTCGTCAAATATATCCGTTGGAAAACTTTTTTTTTTATCCAGGCATCTTAGTTTTAACAGTATTATTGAGACTGAACATGTTTTGTTTGCTAGTAGGTGGTAGGGGTGTGCCGGGAGCCCACTATTTGTATTTATATTTGACAGCTAATTATTCGGATTCGTATTCGGAAGTGGGCGGGGCTTAAGGAAGGAACGAAGGAAGGCTTCGGAAGTCGGTTCAAAACGGTTTAAACTGAGGGGAAATGTAATTTCTTTAGCCTAATATTAATTGGCATTGCAATTGCTGTGCTTTCAACACATCAAAATTGCTGTTTATATATACCTAATTATTATTATCATTAATTATGAAGTATAATTCCTCATCATCATCATGCTGTAGCCTATGTTTTAATTTTAACTATGAAGTGTCAGAACCCCACCACCACCCTTAACTGGGGGACATTCTACATTTAGTTAGAAACTGAAAAACATTTTTCTAAATCAAAATATGTCCTCATAGCAACTTTGCTAGAACAGCTATAGTAGCCCTATTTCTCCCGTGTCATAATATCGAATATATTATCTGCAACCATGTGACACAGGCAGCGTGGTGTACTAGTAATGGTTTTCACAAACCCAGCAATAAACATGTATTACTATAAATATAATTGAAAAGATAAACATTTTACACTCAAACCAATAAACTAAACTCTAAACTAATACATGCCTATGTTGTAGGGTTTGTGTTACTTTGGACCGGTTGCATTTTAGCTACAAGAACATGTCATTGATACCTTTGACTGCGCATGTCAAAGACACCAATGACGCATTTTTTTCAAAGATGGCTCTGTCCTATAGGGCTTCACTTTAGATTTTGAATCCTGGGGGCCTGGTTTTGGCTGTCATTTGACGTTAGACTGTTATGGAAGGAGAAGGAGGAATGTCTCTCCGAGCTTGTGAGGAGATATCCCCATCTATACAATTCATCCCTGCCTCTTCACATATGCCCAAGTACTGTTGAATTCGTGGGAGGAATTCCGGTACACAGGTACAGCCATCTTTCCCGATCAGAATGAAAACAAACCACGTAACCCCTCTCTGAAATACCTCGTTACCTCAGATTAAACTCTTTCCCTCAGAAAGCCGCTTCTCTCAGAATGACAACAAATGCGCAACAACACAACAAGCGCACGGCTGATTGTTTCCATAGAGATGACGCGAAGTGTCGTCCGAAGCATAAATGCTACATTTGATTTGAAACCTTTATTTATTCAGGGAAGATGTTTGAGAGCAAGCTCTCTTTTCCAACATCACCCTGATTACATACAAAATAATACATACAGTACAAAATACAAAAATAGAATACAGTACAAAACATACAATACAGTATACAAAGTAGAAAATAATGAAAATAAATAACAGAAATGACATCCGATAGGAGAGTGGCAGACACACCTATAGGAAGCATGTGCAGTCCCTATGTAACAAATCATCTATGAGAACCCTTAATGTTTCCAGGGAGACTAGATTTTCCAATTTAAGTGGGCAGCTTATTCCACCTGTGTGGAGCATAAAAACTAAAAGCACTCTCCCCTGCCTTGGAGTTCATGCGGGGAGCATTTAAACAAATTAAGTCCTGCGAACGGGTATATTGTTCTGTGGTCCTGTAAGTCAGCAGCAAACACAGGTACTGGGGAAGTTTGCCGGACAAAGCCTTATGAACAAATAAAAGACAGTGTTGTTCTCTTCTGATAGCGAGCGAAGGCCACCCCACATTCCCATATAGTATACCGTGGTGGGTCAGGAACCCATCACCAGTGATGAAACGAAGCGCACTGTGATAAACTGCATCAAGGGGCTTCAGGATGGAGGGTGCAGCATGCATATACAGTATATCCCCATAACCAAGAACAGACATGATTGAAAACTGTACAATGATTTTTCTGATAGCAATGGAGAAGCACAATTTATTTCTGTAAAGAAAACCAATCTGACCCCTCAACTTTTTGATGGTTTTGAGGTGATCAACGAGAGTCTACAAGAGTGGATAGTAACGTATTGATTAAGCCAGTGAGATACAGAGAACACCATGCATTTAGTTTTATCTGAATTTAACATGAGCTTATGGTTGTTAAGAGCTAATTGGAGTGAGTTAAAGGCTGATTGCAATGTATCATCTGCATAATAGTGTACATAACAAAGGGGAATGGGAGGAAGCAGATTATTAACGTAAAGTGTGAAGAGAAGTGGACCCAGAATAGATCTTGGAAGAGAAGAGAGGAAGAGGCCCAAGGTTTTAAAGATTTCATGGTCTTCCAGAAGCTAGCCGAGTTTCCACGGGAGCTTGTAAGAGTAGTCCGTTTTCGCTCTCCTAATCTTGTGAATACATCCATTCCGTTGCTGTCTGAAGTTAAGCCAGTCTGATGGAAGATCCGTATATCTGGCTTTTGACCAGGCCAGGTCTCGATGTTTGAGGGCTTCGGACAGCTCTGCGGTAAACCAGGGGTTCGAACGGTTTTTTACTCTATAGTTCTTGTAAGGGGCATGTTTTTCGGTGAGAGAATAAAAAATCTGGCAGAAGTGCCTAAGAGCCAGATCAGGGTCAGGAATTAGACCGATTCTATGCACGTCTGAGTAAAATAGATCAAGTAAAAATCCTTCTTCAACAAAACACTTGAAATTACGCTTCCTAATGATGCGTGATTTACATTTATAACCTTTGGACGTTCTGACACAAGCAACTGGACAGTGATCACTAATACCTAGTGCAAAAACTCCACTGTGTGGGTAGTTAAGTGGTCTCTTAATAATTATTAGATCAATTAGAGTGGATTTGGACTGGTTCTTTGCATTTGGTCTGGTGGGGAAAGAGACCAGTTGTGTAAGATTTAATTCTAGACACAGTTCCTTCAACTTGGCAGAGTTCCCAGATAGCCAATCCAAGTTCAGGTTACCCAAGACGGTCAACTCAGACGAGGCATGAACTGACAGTAGTTTCCCAATTTCCTCCAGGGCCAGACTAGTTGCTGAGGGGGGTCGGTAAACACCCACAACTGTGAAGTGAACGCCCTTTCCTAGCCCAATGTCTAAAACAATATATTCAAAGTTCTTTGGGGTAGATAGAGCTACCAGTTCACGAGAGGCAAGGTGCTCTTTAACATGGATTTTCACCCCACCACCTTTTGTTTTCCTATCCTGTCTAAAAAGATTCTAACCATTAATGGATATAGTTAGAAACCAGGATTCTGTTAGAACCAGTATGTCAGGGGAGGCTTCATTGATCAGCACGTTGACAAAATCAAGTTTAGGCAACAAGCTCCTAATGTTTAAGTGCAGCAGTTTTAGACCATGGCAGGATTGTAAATCATGTGCAGATTTTAAGTCAACTGCAGTTAAGGCAGGGGGGTCAGAGCTGTTTTCAGGACATTGTTGGGTGTGTAATAAAACGTGATTAACTAGTAGTGCATTGAGGTCTTAATGAGTTCCATTATGCGCTTGCTTTCCGCTGTTAACGGTAACCAGGCGTATGTTAGCTAGCCAGCAACTGTTTTCTCATAGGCCTACATGATTTGCCTATAGAATCAATGAATGATGAATCAAACTATGTTGAGAGCTCTTCCCAGCTAACCCATTATTTTTCATGTAGCCTAGGCTGACCAATCACAAGAGGGCAGTCCCTCCCTTGGTATCCGCCCCAAATTGTCCATCTCGCAGAATTTAACGTCGAGCAAGAGAGGCCGGTTCGCACGCGCAGAGCTGCACTGCGAGCGCGCAGAAATCAAGTGCATGCGAGCAGAACTGAACTGAGCGCGAGGAGAAAGTGTTCGACTAGCAGATACTCTCGCACGTGGTGGCTCCATACGCCCGCGGCAGCCTGTATCGCTCTCGGTTGTCCAATTTGTGGGCGAGGACTTATTAGTCCGGGAGCCATAGCCCGATTTATAGGTGAACCTTGTTTTGTCGGGTGCAATTTTTTTCTTTGCTGTTGGGGTACCTCTTCAAAATACAAGAGGGTGCTTGGTGACATCCCTTGAGCATTTTCTGATATTAACCCCTTCATTCCAGAAAATGCCAAAATCACAAAAATAGAGACTTATGATATTGCATGCTGACTATATAAATTAAATGCATCCAATTTACATTCTCTAATGTTTTTTCATACAAGGGGTGATGGGAAATGTATTGAATTCCAAATTATTAGTATTAACCCTTTCAAGCCAGGCCTGTAAAACAACTTTTGTAGCAGGAGTTATTAGCTGCGACACAACTCAAGTTTGGATTTGTTGGTCCATTTATTGATATGGGCAACAAAACATGAGCAACAGGAAAAGGGGTGCAGCTCTTCCCCCCGCAAAATGTATCTAGCTAAATCAAACAAGTGCATCCCCACCCAGTGAGTATGCACCCATACTTATGCACATGTGCATTAAAAACAGTATGGAAAAAGACATTACTAATGTAAAGAGCTTATCTCGCAGATGCATTACGTATTAGGGTCTTGAGCATCCTACCCTGAAACATGTACAGAACATTGTGCATGGCAAACCATGCACTTTACAGCTGCATTTTTTTGAGCTACAAAGAGTTTCACTCTTGCAGCCACACCGGATCATCTTCAGGATGTAGTCTGGAACAAGTTTGACATCTTCTGGTAGGTGGATTGGGATCAGTGCCCTGTTACTGGTGTCCTTTTTCCATCCAAATTCCTCTGGGTTCATTGCAGGTGGGAGATTGTTATTCAGATTTCACCACAGGTACGCTTGGAAGTGGGCCCTCTTTACATTTTCAGTGAACGCTTCCTTTGTTGGAGGTATAGCAGCTAGATTTGGTGAAGACATATGTCCTTTCCCGTTCTTTTTTCCCCAGACAAGTAGCCTTGTGTGTGTCATGTCCATGCTCTCCGTTATGCCATAACAGGCTGAGATGAAGGCAGTGGCTTGGTCAAGGACTTGCTGGAATGGTGCATCCACATTGCACAATAGCAATAACAATACAATAACAATAGCTGATAGATCGTAACCAGCTTTCAGGGCTTTGATGACAGAGCCTTTTCCCAAACCATAGTACGACGCTAAGGACGTGTCGCATCCTGATATGGCATGGGCTGGTAAAAGGTGTTCGACAATAAATGTGACGCCATAATCGCAACCTCTTGGACTTTATCAGTGATGACCTCCACTGTGGCGCCTTTTCTGACTATCGAGTCACCTACATGTCGAGCAACACTTATTTTTTTGTCGAGCGGCACTTTTCAAGAACCATAAATTAGGCTTTAGGTTACAGGTGAGAGGACATGGGGACAATCCACCACTTCTTAACAAGCCAACACTGTAATGCACATCAATTAGGCCTATGCGAATTGAGAACCATGCCATCCAATAATCAGTGATTGACTGTACTATACTGTACTGTGTGGTACTTTACTACACTACACTGTACTATACAATCAGATGATTGACTGTACTATACTATACTGTAAGTATAACCTCTAGCAAGTTCTAACTCCTCAGAGAGAGAGAGAGAAAGAGAGAGAGAGAGAGAGAGAGAGAAAGAGAGAGAGAGAGAGAGAGAGAAAAAGAGAGAAAGAAACCAGTTGTGCTGTGTCCTGGGTCTTTATTTGCTTTGGCTTTAGTCTTCCATCCAAACAGAAGCACAGCCCCATGGTCTCCACAGAGCACTCCAACCAGCAGGTCAGATCCACAGAGCTGTGAGGGCGTTGGACTGCTGGACATAAAAGGGCTCGTCTGTCTGTCTGCTTGACTTATTTATATTTACTGTCTGATCTTCCTGCCTGCGCACCTGCACAGAACAGGAACTGCTTGTAAACACAGGACGCTACAACAGCAGAACAGTCTTTTATCGCCAACAAACAAGAGCACATAAATTCACAATCCACATAATTTCTCTCTACAAACTGCACTTGGCCTGTGTTGAAGCTGGAGCATGTCTCCTGGCAGACCCAGCTCAGGGTCTCGCTCAGCCCTCCTTCCACCTGTCAGCCCACAAGGTTAGACTTTCTCTGGGCTTCTAATGAATCACTCAGGCTGAGGACCAGAAGATTTGTCTCTCCACTACCCACCTACCGCCCTGCTTCCTCCCTATGGCTGCACCCGACTGACCTGAGAGTAGGATACTGGCTAGGACTGCATGGGTTAACGGCAACTCTTCTCTAAGTGAGATGGCGATAACACTTTACAATAAAGTACACAACAATGTGAATAGTTACTGAGTAACTAACGAGCAACGAATTATTAATTAATGAATAGTTACTGATTATTAACTACTGTATGAATCCATGACTATATAGAAGATAATGATGGGCAGTCTGGGGACTACTACAGAAGTTGAAGAATGAATGATTCTTTAATAAGTAGTTACTGATTAAAGCTACATGAGATAATCTCTCTACATTGCATGCAATTGCATCTAAAATATAACTCCTGATCCTCCTATTTCTGTCCATGAGAATTTTTTTTTTCTTCCAGAGGATATCTTAGTTAGTACAAGGTTGACCTAGGAAAAGCAATGTTTTGTTCATATGTGTGCTATTTAATCCGTTTTGGAGACTCCCGCAACCGCCCTAAGCAGCAGTTAGTTAGTTAGTTAGTTAGTTAATACAAGGTTGATTGATCTACAGTAGGAAAGCAGTCTTGTGTTTGTTTATGTACAGTATGATATTTATTCACTTTCGTGATTGCTCTCGAACTCCTCCAACCAGCGTTAAACAGTAAACCCACTTTATATGACGTCACGGATGTTGCTATGACGACCAACTGCATTTAGGGGAATACTATTTTGCGGCGCGCTGTGAAAAACGTAGTGGAGCGGGATCTATTAACATCTCTGGTTGGCACATTTGAAGCTTGAGAAATTAAAATACTCAACCAGAGATCCGTCCAAAGATTCTATAAGGTCTGGCAGCCATTTTTAGACTACTTCTGTGACAAAACCAGACGTTTGGTGATAACAATGCAGCTTACATTGTAGCTCAAAATGTCCTCAATTTCGGTTTTCAAGTCTAACGGCGTTATGCCGGTTTTAAATCGGGTTGATAATTTTGATGATAGCGCTGCTGTTTGGAGTCCTCTGAGAGAGGCTGTATTAACATACGTACAGTAATGATTACAGTCATAGACATTATGGAATGCTCACACAATGACGCGGCATCGCCAAGCAACATTTTCAGGGTGAGACTTAACAGAATTAACAGTGATGATTTGAGGTCACTTAATATGCACATAAAAAGCAGAAAATATGAATGTAGACTCTATGATATGTAATTGTACTTTTCCGTTGCAGTTTAAAATGTTGCTAGTACAAGGCAGAAATCAGTCTTGTCGCAGCGTAGCTTGGCATTAATACATCCCCCCTCAAGGGTTGGCATTAATAGATCCTTCTAGCAAATAAAGTCGAATCAAGTTGAATCAAGATGACCCGGTAGCGTGCTATGGAAAGACGCCATATAAGGCGTAAGTTGGCACCTCGCCCGAGTGTAGTCTAGTTGTAGCGAGCGTTGGTTCTTATCTTGTGACATTTGCTGCAGCCCGCCTGACAAGACTTGAGCAAGACTCGTAGGCTGAGGGACGCTTTTCTGAAAGAAAAATCTGGGTGTATCACCGGGAAGTGGCCGACTTCTGCTTCTGCTGGTCAGTTGTCAGTTCTCCTTTCTGGTATCTTGAACTTTCCACTTGTTTTCTGTGAGGCTCTGGTGCTAGCAGCCCTCATGGGGACAGGCTGTGGGGCTCTGGTGCTAGCAGCCCTCATGGGGACAGGCCGTGGATTTTTACTCAGGGGACATTGTTTTGACAAGGGTCCTGCGCTTACACCAACCCCATGCTTGTGAAGCTCTTCTTAGGGGAGCATGCACCTCAGTTAAAAAGAGTCTGGAGAACCATAGAGATCAATACAGATTAATTACATTAATAATAACTTATATTTCTCTCTATGTTGTGGGAGTGTGGTTTCTCCCCTGGGGTAGCCTGCCTTGACCAGACCAGACCAACCATAGCATACCATACCAGGCCAGGCCAGACCAGACCAGACCAGACCAGACCAGACCAGACCAGACCAGACCAGACCAGACCAGACCAGTCTAGACCACACCAGGTCAGACCAGACCAGGCCCGGCTAGACTAAACCAAACCAGGCCAGTCTAGACCAGGCCAAACCAGGCTTGACCAGACCATGCCAGACCAGACCAGGCTAGGCCAGACCAGGCCAGACCAGACCAGACTAGGCCAGACCAGGCTAGGCCAGACCAGGCTAGGCCAGACCATGCCAGACCAGGCTAGGCCAGACCAGGCTAGGCCAGACCAGGGATGGGCTGGGCAGGGTCACCCTGGACACTGTGCTCCCACGGTCACAGCAGAACTGAAATAAGTAAATCAAATAAATAAGAGACATATCTGACGGAACAGAAATAGAGTCCTATAAAAGACTGAGAATGTCCTTGAACAACCCCCTGAACAACCCCCTGAACAAACCCCCTGAACAACCCCCCTGAACAACCCCCTGAACAAACCCCCTGAACAAACCCCCTGAACAAACCCCCTGAACAAACCCCCTGAACAAACCCCCTGAACTGAACAACCCCCCTGAACAACCCCCTGAACAAACCCCCTGAACAAACCCCCTGAACAACCCCCTGAACAAACCCCCTGAATTGAACAACCCCCTGAACAAACCCCCTGAACAACCCCCTGAACAACCCCCCTGAACAACCCCCTGAACAACCCCCTGAACAAACCCCTGAACAAACCCCCTGAACAACCCCCCTGAACAACCCCCCTGAACAACCCCCTGAACAAACCCCCTGAACAACCCCCCTGAACAACCCCCTGAACAACCCCCCTGAACAACCCCCTGAACAAACCCCCTGCCGACGATAAAGACTGAGAATGTCCTTGAACAAACCCCCTCCGGCTATAAAGCCATCCTGACTAATACTGTTGAAATATTGTTATCCATTCTCCATGAAGTCACCAGAGGTGAATAAAGAGCTGGATGCTGGTCTCACGGAGCTGGTCTCCAAGATCTTAATGCTGGTCTCTCTGGGAAGAGAGTGGGTGTACAGTATGTATTTAAAGATGTGTCCTTGCTGAAACAGTTTGTAAACAATCTTAAATTACAAGGCCAAAGGTCAAAGCTTTCATCATGACAGTAAAGAATCATAATACTAAACAGCACGATGTTTTACTGTAGATAGAGATAAGCATGCATGCTCTTCACATTAAGCAGATGTAGTGACATCCAAATAAAGTGTAAATATGCTCTATCCTTGCTTTTATAAGTCGTCATAGAGGGGGTGACTGTGTTCCAAGGGGTGATGTAATACTTTATCTGCAGTTTTATAGGCTGGACTGGAGGTAATTTTCATGCCTCTACGTCTGATACCTTTTTTTTTTTTTACTCTGTATGTGTTTTTGTGTGTGTGTGTTTGTGTGTGTGTGTGTGTGTGTGTGTGTGTGTGTGTGTGTGTGTGTGTGTGTGTGTGTGTGTGTGTGTGTGTGTGTGTGAGAGAGAGAGTGTGCATGTGTGTGTGTGTCCTGGCTGTTTGTTCACCTGCAGAGGAGCACACTCATGGCACAGCACGCATGCATGCATACACACACACACACACACACACACACACACACACACACGCACACACACACACACACACACACACACACACACACACACACACACACACACACTGTACTACGGTATTTTGTCTGACTCCCTTCCAGTCTGTTTCCCCGTCCCAGAAGCCTGTCTGTCAGAGTGATATCTGATACATGCTGCTCCATGCTGGTTTAGCGTGGTGAGCGTTACATACATACATACATACATACATACATACATACATACATACATACATACATACATACATACATACATACATACATACATACATACATACATACATACATACATACATACATACATACAACCAACAGCCCCTCCTCACCAGTTTGTTCAGCTTGTTTGACTCCCCAGACTTGATGCTGCCTCCCCAGCAGGCAACAGCAAAGAACAGTGTGCTGCTACCACAAACTGGTAGAACATCCTCAGCAGCCTGCTACACCTTGACTGGTTCAGGAGCTACCTAATTGTCCAAGAGTTTTTTGTCTCCCTTGGTGATCACAGCTAAAAAAAACACTTCAGTGACATGTGGGGTCCCACAAGGATCCATTCTAGGGCCCCTGCTTTTCAATCTGTATATGCTACCCCTACGTGACGTCAATAGGAGGCACAATATTAGCTACCATGGCTACGCAGATGACACCCAGCTCTATATTTCTGTGACACCCAATGACTACAGCTCAGTTGACCACTTGGTAGAATCCATTGCTGATATAAATGCATGGATGTCACAGAATTTCCTTCAGTTAAACCAGGATAAAACTGATGTGCTGATCATTGGTGAAAAAGTTGAAAGGGAGAGACTATCTGGGCACAAACACTGACACTGAAAACCAAATGCCAAGTCAGAATCCTAGGTGTCATGTTTGATTCAGATCTTAATTTTGAGGCCCATATTAAAAATGTGACTAGGACATATTTTTATCACTTGAGAAACATTGCTAAGGTGAAGCCGTTTCTCTCCCAGGCCAGTTTTACAATAGATTTTAAGATTGTTTTATTAGTTTACAAAGCACTTCATAGTCATGCACCTGAATACATATCAGGCATGCTTTTACCATATACACCAAGTAGGTCCCTGAGGTCCTCTGGCACTGAACCTTTAACTATCCCTGGAGCCAGGACCAAAAGACATGGGGAGGCAGCCTTCAGTTTTTATGCCACCAGCCTTTCTAATACCCTGCCAGAAAACCCAAGAATAGCCGAAACAGTGAGAACTTTTAAGCAAGATCTTAAGACATACCTTTTTAATCTTGCTTTTGTCATATAGTTTTATTCAATTTTAATATTTATTCTCATTTTTTATTTTTTTACTGTTTCTTATTTTCTATTTGTCTTTTACCATATATGGTCCATCCTGCTCTATTTTCTTATTTTACTTTTCTTAATACCAACTAACAAACTATGTTTTTATTTATTCTGTAAAGCACTGTGTGCTACATTTGCTTATTTGCTGTATACATGAAATTGACTTTGACTGTTTTAATTATCCCATGACTGTGCCAGTCGCCCCTGCTGTAGCGGGTCATGGTAATAGCCGACTCCTCTGGAATGCAATGAAACATTGCGCCATGTACTGTATAGTATGATGTCATTGTAGGCTAATGACTTTGTGAGGCACTAGTCCTCAGCCATCAGGCCCTAGGAATGGAGATGACAGCTTCCCATAATGCCAGTCTCTTCATATCTATATCTATATCGCACGCATGCACACACGCACATACACACACACACACACACACACGCACACACACACACATGCGCACACACACACACACACACACACACACACTTTAAGATGTTTGCATTACTTACTCTCAGGAAAGAGAAGTGAGGAAACCCGTTGCCTTAGGAAAGTTCAGCAGCCTAAAGGAAGATTTTTTCCGGAACATGATAACTAAGCTCAGTATGAAGTCATTTAGAACAAACTAAGTCATAATGGGTGATGTCAACAGTGCACCCAAAATTAAGTCAGATGAACGTATGTCTCACTCACTCACTCTGGGTGATGTCAACAGTGCACCCAAAATTAAGTCAGATGAACGTATGTCTCACTCACTCACTCACTCACTCACTCACTCACTCACTCACTCACTCGCACGCACGCACACACACACACGCGCACACACGTTGTACTGATCTGGAATCAGTGTGGCCTGCTGTCAGCTGATTGGCTCCTGGGCGCCCCTGTCACCTTTTAGCTGGCTGCAAGTCAGTCTGGGGAACAGATCATCAGATTCAGATCTGTATTTGTCACATGCAAGTGTCCAGTACTCTGGGAGAACAACCGTGGTGCGGAGTGTATTGCAGTGTAGGGAGAATAACCGTTGTGCACTCTGGGAGAATAAACGTGGTGGGGAGTGTAATTGCTCCTTTTTAAACGTGGTGGGGAGTGTATTGCTCCCCTTTAAACAGAATCTGAATGGATATGGTTCTGCACAGAATCAAAGCCCTACACAGAAACACAAAGGCTACTGTTCTAGTTCTACCAGATCTGCTATCAATTATGAGCAGTAGGCCAACGACAACTTTAGCGATGGCCATTGTGAGGCAAACTAATTTGTATGATTGTGAAGTTTAGTGCTCCATTATTTCTCGTTTGTAACTACAATTTTACAAAACAAATGTAGTCTAATGTATTTATCTGATAGATGTTTTTGTTTTACTGTGTGGCAAAGTTGACCTTCAATAGTTGACAACATTGAGGTAGCCTACTCTACCGTGAAACCATGCTACCACTTTCACCTACTGCACGCGCAGCCCCGCCTCCTTGTCCAGTGAGTCAGAGCCCTCCTCCCAACCGACCAGCTGCCCACGAGCTTATCTGCCCCGCTTCACATCATTTGACCACCTCCCTCGCGCCTCCGCGCGCTCTCTATCTCTCTCTAGGACTCAGTTTGCCAGGAGCAGCGAACGCACCCACACCCCTCTCCCGTTCTCTCTCACACACACCCTCACACACACACACACACTCTCTCTCTTATTCCCTCTCTTTTTCTCTCTCTCTCTCTCTCTCTCTCTCTCTCTCTCTGGAGGACACTAGCCTGGACCGACATGGCTTCACGGAAGATTACCTCTCTGTTCGCGGGACTTTTCATCCTTGCGCTGACCTGGAGAGGTATGTGATACAGGTCTACTCAATCCGTTCACAGTTCTGCACAAGCAGGGTCTCCTGCAACGTTCGCTCTCTGGACTGTGTGTGTGTGTGTGTGTGTGTGTGTGTGTGTGTGTGTGTGTGTGTGTGTGTGTGTGTGTGTGTGTGTGTGTGAGTGGATGCGCCCGCGCGCGCGTGTGGTGTGCAGAGAAAACTTTGCAGGGTTCGTTGCTCGCCTGGGCTTCTGTGAGCTAGTTGATGGAGCGCTGCTGCGGAGATTCGGAGCAAACTGCAAACATGTGATACTGTCCTCACCTCCCCCGCGTTTGGACGTTATTTTACTGAATCGCTCTTTTTAGAAAACATATTATTACATAATATGCCAGGCTAGAAAGACGCGCGCTGGTCTAATGCTGAACTCATGGTTTATGCTTTCTTTAGCTACAACTGCTTTAGAAATATGTGAAAACACATCTACTCTTGATTATTTCGTAATTTGTACAAAGGAGTCATTGTTGTTGCATCCCCCTGCGACATATTCCCCCTGACATTAAAGTCGGGGCGGGTGCCATGAATACCAGCGCTATTAAACCCCCTCCGCTAAGCATGAATGCATATCATAAATGGAGCATAATGCCATCTTCTATTCTTGGATTCAAATGATGGAGCTCGTTTATAAGGTCGCAGTGTGCTCCTCCCTCTCTGGGAGCGTCGCTACCTAATTGTAGGTATGCAGTGTAACGGGGAGAAAGTGATCCTAGACAGAAGGAGACTTTGAAGGCTGTGGCAAAGATAACTTTGCACTTTAGTGTTTGGATACTTCCCTGGTAGTATACAGTATACATACGTGGGTCCCCGATTATGAAAAACTCACTTTCTCAGTGCTTGCCCAAATACATCTGCGCGTACAAACTGGGAAATAAGAAGACCCAGTCTGTTTTTAGTGGGCAGCCAAACTCAGAAGACATGTAAAAAGATGTTGTAGTGATCTGTATACATTACGATGATGAACAGTCTGTTTACTTTATGAGGTTTTAGAATTCAAATGTTCTATTTACAGCTAGCCCATTCCATATTATTAGCCAACAGAGCATGGTGTTTAAAATAACCTTTAGCTGGGAGTGGGAGTGGTTTCACACACACACACACACACACACACACACACACACACACACACACACACACACACACACACACACACACACACACACACACACACAGACACACACACACTCACACACACGCAGACCATGAGACTCTGCTCTCCATTGGCAATGGTGCCCCCTCAGCCATCCCTGCTATGCTGTCATTCACAGGTCAGTTTGTTGTCGTTGTCTGTCTGCTACCTGCTACGTCAGTTCAGTCACCTGTTCGGAGGAGTGAGGAGAGATATCTGCCTCTGGACCATAAATCCCTCTCTTACACCGAACTGACATCTCATGCTCAAGTGTTCTGGACGTCTCTGACTCCAGCTGAGAAACACAAAGAGCCTCAGTGTTACTTTATGGAATGTCATAGCATGCAAGGGTATTCTGAGACGTGTGTGTGTGCGTGTGTGTGTGTGTGTGTGAGTGTGTTTGAGTGCATGTGTGTCTAGGGATCAGAGAACGGAGCCTTGCTTGTGAAAGGGTGTGGTGCAGTGATGCTGATGGTATCCTCATCAGCAGGCCTAGTCGTTTCGAAACGGTTGTCTCATGTTTTTCTATTGTTGTTTGTTTAAACATACGGGTCCTAATGTCCTGCTCCCCATGCCCCTTCCTCTCTCCCCCTCACTTCCCTCTCTCCCCCTGACTCCTCTCCTCTCCTCTCCTCTCCTCTCCTCTCCTCTCCTCTCCTCTCCTCTCCTCTCCTCTCCTCTCCTCTCCTCTCCTCTCCTCTCCTCTCCTCTCCTCTCCTCTCCTCTCCTCTCTTCTCCTCTCCTCTCCTCTCCTCTCCTCTCCTCTCCTCTCCTCTCCTCTCCTCTCCTCTCCTCTCCTCTCCTCTCCCCTCCTCTCCCCTGACTTCCCTCCTCTCCCCTCCTCCCCCCTCCTCTCTCCCCTCCTCTCCCCTCCCCTCCCCTCCCCCCTCCCACGTCTCATTCTTCTCCCCCGTGCCTCTCAGCCTTGTCCGACGTCTCGCTCCCTAGCCCTGGTTTACTCACTTCCTTTGTACTGATCTCCTGTTTTTGTCCTGCCTTGTCTCCGGTCTCTCTCTCTCTCTCTCTCCCTCTCTCTCTCTCTCTCTCTCTCTCTCTCTCTCCCTCTCTCTCTCTCTCTCTCTCTCTTAGCCCTTCTCAGGATCTGTCAGTGCGCTGATGATGTAGCATCTGCTACCACAGTCCTTTCTACCAACATAGGAAATTTTGACTTTTAAATAGTGGCCAAGTTAACCGCGCTTGGTGTTCATATTTAAAAGTGTCAAATAAACATTTCAAATGCCACTCACCAAAGCAGAAACGCCTATTCTAACAAACTATGGGTTTTTAAAGCTCAGCGCTACCGTTAAGTGATCTTTTTAGCCGGTTTTTGTGGCATCGTCATTATTTTTCGAGGTAGTTTCGAGGATTTCCGACCAGATGGGGCGCTGTCTGCTATGCGGAGTTGTATGGCAGTTGAAGAAGACTACCTCGAAAAATAATGACGATGACACTTTTAAATATGAGCGCCAAGTGCCGCCAACTTGGCGACCAACTGACAGATCCTGAGAAGGGCTTTCTCTCTAAACCCCTGCCACCCACAGCCCCAGCCGGGCAGGGTCAGGGGAACCTACCGTACCCCCCCTCCTTAACACTAACACACAACACCACATCCTCCCCCTCTCCTCCCCCTCCCCACAACTGACAACACCCTAATTTATTAGAGATACTTCGAGCCTCATGTTTCAGCAGTCACAGTCCTGCCTGGCAGCGCACCATGTCCAGGTCCAGCTGACCTCAGGAGCAGACATCCCACCATGGGCCTGCTGGCGCTGTCCAGGTCCAGCTGACCTCAGGAGCAGACGTCCCACCATGGGCCTGCCGGCGCTGTCCAGGTCCAGCTGACCTCAGGAGCAGACGTCCCACCATGGGCCTGCCGGCGCTGTCCAGGTCCAGCTGACCTCAGGCTCCGGCTCTCTCTCCTCTGGCTCTGCTGCATGCTGGAGTCCATACAACACTACTGCTTATTAACCCTGAGTGATCAGAGGCTAAACCCTCTTTCCTGGAGCCAGCCTCCCGTCAGCCGAGCAGCTAATGGAACCAGACCCAGAGCTGACTCAGGGCCAGGGCACCAGTTAACGACCGGCAGAGAAGCCTCAGCTCCAGCCAGTGAGTCCGGCTCTCTTGTCCACTCAGGAGGGAGATGAATGAGTCTTATCTAAATATTTTAATGTCACTGATCACCCGTCCCCAGGAGAGAGGCTGCTTCCATCCGAGGAATGTGCCAAGGTCTTCCCTCTGTCCCAGGCCTGCTCTCTGTCTTTCTGAGTGTGAGAAAACCCTCCTCTTCCTCCTCCTTCCTCTCCCTCCCTCCCTCCCTCCCTCCCTCCCTCCCTCCGGGGTTAGGGTTAGGGTTAGGGTTAGGGGATTAGATGAGAGACCCTGAAGGAAGAAAGAGAGACAGCCCGATAAGGAGAGAATGCAACTTCCTGTGACATCAGCCAGTCGGGTCAAAGGGCAGATGCAAAGACGTGTCCACACTAAAAGGGCAGTCTCTCTGAGGGGCTGGAGCAAGAGGGTGGGGGGAAGGGGGGGAAACTGGGGGCTGAAGAGGGGCTGGAGGTCTGGTAGTCTGGGGGGCTGGAGGTCTGAGGGTCTGGGGGGCTGGGAGTCTGAGGGACTGGGGGGCTGGGGGCTGAGTCAGAGGGGCTGAAAGCCTGGGGGTCTGGGGCCTGGTGGTCTGGGGGTCTGGTAGTCTGGGGGTCTCAAGGTCTGGGTGGCTGGGAGTCTGGGGGCTGAAAGCCTGGGGGTCTGGTGGTCTGGGAGTCTGGGGGGCTGGAGGTCTGGGGGTCTGGTGGTCTGGGAGTCTGAGGGACGGGGGGCCTGGGGGGCTGGGGGCTGAGTCAGAGGGGCTGTTCCGGACTGCTGTTCTGGAGAGAAGCTGAGTGTGGACAATGACCCTCCTTGTGCCCATCTGCAGACGTACCGGATATTTTTGAAACCAGGGTTTTTCCTCCTTCATTCTTAAAAAAAATCTCTGTCCGCATGAAAACTCGCTGCCTAGGCTGTTGCTGGCTCATTCTGTTTAATGGCGCCATGGTAACAACGCTGTAACACGCACGTCAAATAGGCTGCTTGCTGTCACATTCACTTTTGGACTTCTGCTCCACTCCAACTTTGATTTTAACCTTTTATTAGCCAGGAGAAAACACAAGAGGAGCAGCACTTTAGTAACCGAGAGATGCAGAGTTGTGTGGTTGAGTCCACACGGTCCTCACTATGACATTATATGTAAATAGGAGGTAACAGCAACGTAAAAACAAGCCAAAACTTTGGTTTTCCTGTCCCCATGACAACACTGAAAGAGGAGTTTCTAAAAATGTTCACCCTGGAAGGAGTTTTCCAAATACCAAACCCTCACACTGCACACCAAACCCTCACACTGCACACCAAACCTTCACACTGCACACCAAACCCTCACACTGCACACCAAACCCTCACACTGCACACCAAACCCTCACACTGCACACCAAACCCTCACACTGCACACCAAACCTTCACACTGCACACCAAACCCTCACACTGCACACCAAACCTTCACACTGCACACCAAACCCTCACACTGCACACCAAACCCTCACACTGCACACCAAACCTTCACACTGCACACCAAACCCTCACACTGCACACCAAACCCTCACACTGCACACCAAACCTTCACACTGCACACCAAACCCTCACACTGCACACCAAACCGTCACACTGCACACCAAACCTTCACACTGCACACCAAACCCTCACACTGCACACCAAACCCTCACACTGCACACCAAACCCTCACACTGCACACCAAACCCTCACACTGCACACCAAACCGTCACACTGCAGACCAAACTCTCACACTGCACACCAAACCCTCACACTGCACACCAAACCCTCACACTGCACACCAAACCCTCACACTGCACACCAAACCCTCACACTGCACACCAAACCGTCACACTGCACACCAAACCTTCACACTGCACACCAAACCCTCACACTGCACACCAAACCCTCACACTGCACACCAAACCCTCACACTGCACACCAAACCCTCACACTGCAGACCAAACTCTCACACTGCCCACCAAACCCTCACACTGCACACCAAACCCTCACACTGCAGTAGATGACTCATGTCCAAATAAGACTTGAAAAACTAGTTCATGCCTTCATTACTAGTAGGTTTGACTATTGTAATCATCTCTTTGGTCTCCCTAAAAAGACTCTCTGGCAACTACAGCTTGTTCAAAATGCTGCTGCTAGAGTTCTAACAAAGAATAAAACATTTGACAATATTACACCAATTCTCAAATCCATGCATTGGCTCCTGGTGTGTCAGACAAATGATTTCGAAATACTGCTGTCATCTATAAATCATTAAATGATTTAGGACCAAAATACATCTCTGAAATGCTTTTACAGTACGAACCCCCTAGAGCCCTCTGGTCATCTGGGACTGGTCTGGTAATGAACCCCCTAGAGCCCTCTGGTCATCTGGGACTGGTCTGGTAATGAACAAATAGAGCCCTCTGGTCATCTGGGACTGGTCTGGTAATGAACCCCCTAGAGCCCTCTGGTCATCTGGGAGGGTTAGGGTCTGGGTTAGGGTTAGGGTCTGGTAATGCTCCCCAGAGGCAACAGTAGCTACTATGCAACAAATAGCTGGAAGAAGCTCCAACACTGACAATACAGTAAATCCAGACTGAAATGCTTATGTTCACCACTGCTTTCTGCTAAACTGCAAACCTCGCACTTTGTCTTTTGCTAAGCTGTAAACCTTGCACTGAAAATGTCTTTTCCTTTTTTTATATGAAGCACATTGCGTCTTGTGTATGAAATGAACTATAAAAATAAAGTTGCCTTGCCTTACCTTACCCTATCCTCCCTTAACTCCTACCCTACCCTAGCCTCCTTGTCTGCCCTATCCTACCGAAACCACCTTCATGTTGACATGCCCATTAGTGGTTTCTCCTTCCTGTTGACATGACCATTAGTGGTTTCTCCTTCCTGTTGACATGTGACCATTATGTAGGTGAAATACCACCACAGGCACATGACTTCAATTATTCAGAGGAGCTCTGTGTAGCAGGACAGTCTGGTTACGGTCTCTGTGTTGGGATCTGTCTCAAAGGACAGTCTGGTTGTGGTCTCTGTGTTGGGATCTGTCTCAAAGGACAGTCTGGTTGTGGTCTCTATGTTGGGGTTGTTGTGGTGAGGCCTGGTTGTCAAGCCTGATAATCTCTCCCTAATCGTCCTGTAATGCTGATCATGATGTGTGTCGTTACACGATGGTTCTGTAAACTAGAGTGACAGAGATGGAGACGGAGCCAGGCACCCACACACACACACACACACACACACACACGCACATGCACGCACGCACACACACACACGCTCACACACACACACACACACACACACACACACACACACACACACACACACACACACACACGCACACACACACACACGCTCATACACACACGCACGCACACGCATGCACACACACACACGCTCACACACACACGCTCACACACACACACACACACACACACACAAACACACACGCTCA
>NC_140234.1:26319479-26344479 GCF_949987555.1 Borostomias antarcticus
CACACCACCCGTCAGTGTGAGTCTGGCAGAGCAGGGAACTCTGGGTAGTGTTGTTTACCCCAGCTGATGCGCTTTGCTAGCTGGAGAACCTGCAGAGGCTTCTGGAGACGGTAGCCCATCAGAAGATAGCATGGTTGGATGAACGTAGTTCATCCCTGAGGCGTGTCTGAACACAGCGCCCAAACATACAGGTGCTCCACTGAGCTGGTCTGTGGAGGGGGCCCCTCCGAGTGGAGGAAAACAATGACTTCACCCCCAGACCCCCAGACAAAGAGCCCCTCTCTGCCAGATACGGCCGGTATGAGTTCCCATGTTCCTCTGGACCCCGGCCAGACAGTTGTTCAATCCTGTCACTCTCCCTGACAGCGCCTCATCCTGATTGGTTCCCGCCCGGCGTCCCACCCGCCTGGAGGTCACCGGGAACATTTTCACCATTCCAGACGGCAAGCTGCGTGGTAACTGTGAAAATGACACCGTTGACTAATGGGTTATAAAGTGTGTGTGTGTGTGTGTGTGTGTGTGTGTGTGTGTGTGTCTCATTATATACTAACATGGATGATGTATGTGTGGAACATACTGTATATCTCTCAGACAGTGATATATATTCTCATTTCAAATACTATGATTTAAATCCATTTTCCACCTTAGTTTGAAGACTTTTTTTATGCACACAGATCACATAGGCTACCTAAGGGTACGTGTCCACCGGCAAGCTGTATTTTAGAGCTGGTGCTGTTTTCTCATTGTTTCCAATGGTTAATTAGCTCTAGGGCGCTATAGAGACGAGAGCTGTGTTTTAGCGCAACAGCTCTAGGCTTTTTTTGAAGTTGAAAAAAGTTTCACTTTTTGGGCTCGAGCGCAGGCTGTTCTGATGATGACAGCGGTCAGTTTTTGGCAAAACCGCAGTGACAGCGAACGTTAGCACTAGCTAACATTAGCTAGCTATCTTAACTTGGCTAGTTAATCTGCAGTCTGCAAAAACACAACACTCGTTGCTAACGTAGCTGTAAAACATCGGTAGCCTAGCCAGCTCTAAACCCCAGCTCTAGTGTGCTCTATTCAGCTCTAAACCCCAGCTCTAGTGCGCTCTACTCAGCTCTAAACCCCAGCTCTAGTGCGCTCTACTCAGCTCTAAACCCCAGCTCTAGTGTGCTCTACTCAGCTCTAAACCCTAGCTCTAGTGCGCTCTACTCAGCTCTAAACCCCAGCTCTAGTGTGCTCTACTCAGCTCTAAACCCCAGCTCTAGTGCGCTCTACTCAGCTCTAAACCCCAGCTCTAGTGTGCTCTACTCAGCTCCTAACCCTAGTCCCAGGAGGAGACCCTAGGGTCCGAACCCTAGTCCCAGGAGGAGACCCTAGGGTCCTAACGCTAGTCCCAGGAGGAGACCCTAGAGTCCTAACCCTAGTCCCAGGGTCCTAACGCTAGTCCCAGGAGGAGACCCTAGAGTCCTAACCCTAGTCCCAGGGTCCTAACCCTAGTCCCAGGAGGAGACCCTAGGGTCCTAACGCTAGTCCCAGGAGGAGACCCTAGAGTCCTAACCCTAGTCCCAGGGTCCTAACCCTAGTCCCAGGAGGAGACCCCAGGGTCCTAACCCTAGTCCCATTGTCCTAACCCTTTCACTCAGCAGCGCTGCAGGGGACCCCTCTCTGTGGAGGGGAGCTTTAACCATGTGGTTTTCACCCCCACTGTCTGTTGCCAATAACATTCACTTCTGTGTTCCTGGATTAGCCTTGGTGTGTTTGTCAAAGAGGATATGCTTCCCTTGAGGGCATGATACCATAGAAGGACATGTGTTCTTTGTTTGTGTGCTGCCTTGATACAATAACCAAACAAACGCACTTAGAACAAAGTGGGCCAGCGCAGAGACGGCTGCTATAACTCTGACTCTCTGAGGCAGAACATCTGTGTGGAGAATATCAGCGCTGTCTTCTGCAGATCGGGGTTATTTAGGGGAGGAACATCGAGCCAACGGTCTGCTGCTACAGACTATTTTGGGATCAAAATGTGTGGTCAGACGAGGCAAGCCAAATTAAATCTTTTATTTCCTCGGTCCAGGCTGTGGAGTGAGGCGAAGTGAGGGGCAGTCAGGGCAGCTCTATGATTCAGCTCTATGATTCAGCTCTATATGATTCAGCTCTATGATTCAGCTCTATATGATTCAGCTCTATGATTCAGCTCTGTGATTCAGCTCTATGATTCAGCTCTATGAGCTCTATGATTCAGCTCTATGATTCAGCTCTATATGATTCAGCTCTATGATTCAGCTCTATATGATTCAGCTCTATGATTCAGCTCTATGATTCAGCTCTGTGATTCAGCTCTATGATTCAGCTCTATGATTCAGCTCTGTGATTCAGCTCTATGATTCAGCTCTATGATTCAGCTCTGTGATTCAGCACTATGATTCAGCTCTATGATTCAGCCTCTCCAAGAAGAAGTCTCTTGACTCAGTGCTTTGCATAAAAATAATGCATACACACACGCACACACACACGCACACGCACACGCACACGCAGACATACACACACACACACACACACACACACACACACACACACACACACACACACACACACACACACACACACACACACAGAGCAGTTTGTTCCTGTGCTGCTGGTTATGATATCAACAGCCTGGTGTGCATCACATGAACACAGCTCTCTAGAACTTCACCCTCAGGAGCTGCAGGCTCTGACCTCTCGCTCAGATCCACATACACAACCATAGTCTCTCTCTCTCTCTCTCTCTCTCTCTCTCTCTTCTCTCAGATCCACATACACAACCTCAGTCTCTCTCTCTCTCTCTCTCTCTCTCCCTCTCTCTCTCTCTCTTCTCTCAGATCCACATACACAACCTCCGTCTCTCTCTCTCTCTCTCCCTCCCTCTCTCTCTCTCTTTCTCTCTCTCTCTCTCTCTCTCCCTCCCTCGCTCCCTCTCTCTTATTCTCTCTCTCTCTCTCTCAGATCCCAGCTGGACCCTGTACTATGAAGCTAGTTCAACAAATCCAGGATAACTTTTCGCTATCTTGCTCGAGTAAACTAAACAACCGCAATCACGGATAAACGGTACTACGACGGTGGCTATCAACTCGTCAAGTCGACCCAGCTGGTCCACTCTAGCTATGAGCGCATTCACGGTAAAGGGGAGGTATTTGCACGAAATGACCAACTGCAACCTTAGTATGGGTATTTGGACACGGCCATGCTCCAAGCTCCGCCCACCGCATTTTACACAAGAGGAGCAATATTATAGAAATATGAACTATATTATCCAGGCGCAACACAGTCAGTACTGTCAAAGGCAGGAAGGAAAGTTGACAAAATATTACCTATGGTGTGAATGTGTTTTATCAATATCCTCGTGAACACAAGTAGGCTATTACTATAATTGGGCCAAAGCCTATATTTTAGGCAATTGTAGCCTCTATTCATTCAGCTGCAACCCTGTGAGAAAGGGCCGCTTAAATAAAGCAAGTAGGCTATAATGTATTTGATTAGTTTCAGGTTGGAGCAGACAGTGATGTGATGTCTCCATACAAGAGGAGTTCAGAACTCAATATTAAGATACAAAATATTAAGATGGAAAAGTGAAGCTCGAGAAGTAGGCTAAACTATGAAAAGAAAGTAGCCTATTTCCGTAGGCTAAATCATTTATTGCCAGGCATGAGTGTTGTAACAATTCAACTAAAATGTGGGCTTCTTTTGTTCCTAGGAGCAGGAAGCTAGTCTAATAGCCTACTAAAGCACAATACTTGAAAATGGAATTAAAAAATGCAGTCTTCTTGGTTCTCCTCATCACCCACAGCAGAACCTACATGAAACTGTAGCCAATAAAACGCAAGTGCACAGCTTACAGTCTGCGGGACTGTGAACGCACAAGTTCAGGCATAATATCAGCTGACAAAGCCATTCCACAACCTGTCAAATTATATCAGAAAAAGCCCAAGAGGGGTTGGTCGGTCTGTAAAAGAACCTCTCACTATTCATGCAGTGAGATTATTTTTTAATTCGCACACTGAAGTTCCATATGGGATTTTAACCATTTTCCAATAATCTGGAACTTCACCTGCCCCGGGGGAAGGTTAGCTCGGCAGCATAAGTTATCATGGTGATATAGCACGGTGAAAAGTGAGCCACCTTCGTAATACAGATAAACCAGGCTTGAAGCTGAAGTTATCACGCTAACCCCGTAATCCTGTTTCATAGTACAGGGCCCTGGTCTCTAAACTGTAGGTCATGTTGCCCTCTCTCTCTCTCTCTTTCTCTCTCTCTCTCTCTCTCTCTCTTTCTCTCTTTCCTCTACAGTATATACGCTCTTCTGTGTGTGTCTCTCTCTCTTTTCTCTATATTACTAGCTCTTCTGTGGCCCTCTCTCTCTCCCTCTGTTCTCTCTATTAGCTCTTGGCAGGAGGAGCCACATCAAAGTCCAGCAGGCTCTATCACAGGGGAGATGAACTGTGGAAGAACGGTTGCTTTTAGCCATCATCAGCCTTTCATCTCAGGACGGGAGTTGAGCTGCAGCGTTTGTGTTGGGGGGGGGGGGTGGTTACAGGAAGTGGTCCTCTGCTCACTCACAGGATCAGGCCTTGGGTTTCCAGATGGCCAGGAGTCAGGAAGTGAATAGGAATATTAGGAAATGCCTACAGGAAGTATGTATGGGAGTATCAAGGCTATGGTGACAGCGAGAGGGTCCCCCAGGTCTTTCATGGCTACTGTGTATCCGCTAACTCCAGACTGGCTCTGCTCTCCGGCCGGCGGCCATCTTCCTGGCTGGGCGATCTGGACCCACACGGTCCAGCTCAGAAACATGGACCCACACGGTCCAGCTCAGAAACATGGACCCACACGGTCCAGCTCAGAAACAAACATGGGGCTGGAGGGGAATGCTGGGTAAACAAGCCAGGGAACACTCCTCATCTGATAGATGACATGTCCACATGCATGTGTACACACACACACACTCGCACCCGTGCGCACACATACACACACACACACACACATGGCACAGTACAACACAGTACATTACAGTGGGGTGTGACTCTGAGAACAAGCTGGAGTTTTGAAGACAGGAGGAGGAGACATGTGCTTCTGATTTTGTGAGGTGAAACTGCATGTCATTGCTGAAGAGAGAGAGATAGACAGAGAGAGAGAGGGGTAAAGACAGACAGAGAGAGAGAGAGAGGGGTAGAGACAGACAAAGAGAGAGAGAAGGGTAGAGACAGACACAGAGAGAGAGAGAGAGAAGGGTAGAGAGACATAGACACAGACAAACATATGCAGCGTATGGACATACATCCCTATGTGTTTCATAACCATGCTGGTACCAGAGGGCCCCTGAGCCTGGAGAGGGCCCTCCCTGGCACCATGGCTATCCTGGGGCCTGCGGCTCCCTCTCTCTGTGTCTGGGTGATTTATCAGGCCCTTAAGCTCTTGACCTCTGCTCTGGGGTCAAACACACACAGCGCTCCCTCTTCCCCTGGTCAGATTTACGACGTGAGAAGACCGTCCTGGGGACCAGACCCCGGGCCCTGCCTGCCTCACTGCTACAACACCGCCACAGTGTTCAGGACCGGTCCAATGTTGACCCGGATGGAATGTGGACCTGTTCTGAATGGAGGCCCAGTCACGATCCCCCTGACCCCCCGTGACCCTCCATGACCCCCTGACCCCTAGACACCGTGGCCAATCACTGTGGAGCGCCGGCTCCTGTCTCACTGTCAAGTGAAATTAATCTATTGACAGTAACTTCTCTAGCTGTCCTGCTACACACACATGTGTGTGTGTGTGTGTGTGTGTGGGGGGGGGGGGGGGGGGGGGGGGAGTTTAGGTCCATAATGGCCCCTTATCCTGATAGCCACTGTCTGGGATGCCGAACATTCCTCCAAGATCTCTCCACAACACACACACACACACACACACATGCACACACACTCACACTCACGCACGCACACACATGCACACACACACACACACACACACATGCGCAAAAATCCCACTAAGTAGCTCTTTAAACCCCCCCGCCACATGCCCCTCGTCTATCTGCCCCTCCTCCTCCTCTATCTGCCCCACCTCCTCCTTCTCCTCTATCTGCCCCTCCTCCTCCTTCTCCTCTATCTCCTCCTCCTCCTCCTCTATCTGCCCCTCCTCCTCCTCTATCTGCCCCTCCTCCTCCTTCTCCTCTATCTCCTCCTCCTCCTCTATCTGCCCCTCCTCCTCCTCCTCCTCCTCCTTTGTCTGCCTCTCCTCCTCCTCAATCTTCCCCTCCTCCTCCTCCCCCTCTATCTCCTCCTCCTCCTCTATCTCCTCCTCCTCCTCCTCCTCCTCTATCTGACCGCTGAAAGTCTTGCTGAAGGCCAGTGTGTGAGGAGCCTTGTGAAGGTCTGATAGGCTGAGGAGAGCGTGAGCGGCTAGCAGCCTCAGTCTGATAGGATGAGGAGAGCATGAGCGGCTAGCAGCCTCAGTCTGATAGGATGAGGAGAGCGTGAGCGACTAGCAGCCTCAGTCTGATAGGATGAGGAGAGCATGAGCGGCTAGCAGCCTCAGTCTGATAGGATGAGGAGAGCGTGAGCGGCTAGCAGCCTCAGTCTGATAGGATGAGGAGAGCGTGAGCGGCTAGCAGCCTCAGTCTGATAGGATGAGGAGAGCGTGAGCGGCTAGCAGCCTCAGTCTGATAGGATGAGGAGAGCGTGAGCGGCTAGCAGCCTCAGACCTCAGGGCAGATGGACAAACCGCTGCTACAGCTCAGTCCTACAGGGCAGGCAGGTTGGCCTCTTCCATCACGGCTTTCCACCTGTTAGGTTTCAGGGTGAGATTGAGATTGAGATTGAGATTGAGATTGAGATTGAGATTGAGATTGAGATTGAGATTGAGATTGAGATTGAGACGATTCCACGTGACTGCTTCTAGTCCGTCATCAGCTAAGACTGGGGCTGGGGCTGGGGCTGGGGCTGGGGCTGGGCTGGGGCTGGGGCTGAGGCTGAGGCTGAGGCTGAGGCTGGGGCTGGGGCTGGGGCTGGAGCTGAGAGGAGGACAGGGACTGGCTAGATGGCTGGAGCTGTACGGGACATGTGGGCTGGGGGTGGTGGAGATCTGGGGGTGGTGGAGGTTTGGGGGTGGTGGAGGTTTGGGGGTGTGGTGGAGGTCTGTGGGTGGTGGAGGTCTGTGGGTGGTGGAGGTCTGGGGGTGTGGTGGGCCTCTGGGACCTGGTCTGATTGGTTTAAGTGGGGATCCTGGTCCAGAGGTGATTGGCTTCCTGCCAGGAGCTCCATGGTTCTGGGTCCTGCTGAATAATGGATGGAGCCTAAAACACCAGCGTCTCTGCTGATCTAAGGCACATTAGACATCAGACAGCCTTTTAACCTAATGCACCCCTCTGCCTCCATCAGCCCTCAAACATCTCTCTTTACCTCTCCACCTTCCTCTCTCCCTCTCCACCTCCCTCTCTCCCTCTCCACCTCTCCCTCTCCACCTCCCTCTCTCCCTCTCCACCTCTCTCTCTCCACCTCCCTGTCTACCTCTCTATCTCTTTACCTCTCCATCTCTCTCTCTACTTCGTCACCCCCTCTCCCTCTCTACCTCTGTCTCTCCAGCTCTCCCCCTCTCTATTTCTCTAGCTCTCCCCCTCTACCTCTGTCTCTTTTAGTCTCTCTCTACCTCTCCCCCTCTCTGTCTCTCTCTCCCTCTCCATCTCTCTCTCTACCCCTCTCTCTGTCCACCTCTCCATCTCTCCACCTCACCGCCTCTGTCTCATTCTCTCTCTCTCTCTCTCTCTCTCTCTCTCTCTCTCTCTCTCTCTCTCATAGAGAGCAGCAGCAGCTACACTCCTCCCACATGTCTGTGATGTCATGGTTTATGTTGTGCTCTGCTCTTTTTTAGTTTAGTTTAGTTTAGTTGACTATAGAACGAGCACAGATGCTTACATGATAGCACATCAGAGGCTGAATATCTGTAGTTGTAAAGCCGGTGGTGCAGCGCTTAGCTTTGCTTTTAACTACGCGTGCGCATCTACAGCCCTGTACCCTCGTCTCCTGTGTCCCCCCATGTGTCCAGCCCTGTACCCTCGTCTCCTGCGTCCCCCCCATGTGTCCAGCCCTGTACCCTCGTCTCCTGCGTCCCCCCCATGTGTCCAGCCCTGTACCCTCGTCTCCTGCGTCCCCGCATGTGTCCAGCCCTGTACCCTCGTCTCCTGCGTCCCCCCCATGTGTCCAGCCCTGTACCCTCGTCTCCTGCGTCCCCGCATGTGTCCAGCCCTGTACCCTCGTCTCCTGCGTCCCCCCATGTGTCCAGCCCTGTACCCTCGTCTCCTGCGTCCCCGCATGTGTCCAGCCCTGTACCCTCGTCTCCTGCGTCCCCCCCCATGTGTCCAGCCCTGTACCCTCGTCTCCTGCGTCCCCCCCCATGTGTCCAGCCCTGTACCCTCATCTCCTGCGTCCCCCCATGTGATTCCTCTGCTCCTTTGGAGCGTTGGCTGCGGTTGTCTTTGCAGGTCCCCAGAAATTAACACACCACTAAATATGCGCTTGTCTATGTGTCAGAAGCTCTGAGTGTCTATAGCTCTAACTGTCTCTGAGTGTGTGTACTGTAGCTCTGAGTGTCTGTAGCTCTGAGTGTGTGAGTGTGTGTACTGTAGCTCTGAGTGTGTGTGTGTGTGTGTACTGTAGCTCTGAGTGTGTGAGTGTCTGTAGCTCTACTGTAAGAGTGTCTATAGCACTGAGTGTCTATAACTCTGAGTGTCTGTAGCTCTGAGTGTCTGTAGCTCTACTGTAAGAGTGTCTATAACTCTGAGTGTCTGTAGCTCTGAGTGTCTGTAGCTCTGAGTGTCTGTAGCTCTGAGTGTCTGTAGCTCTGAGTGTCTATAGCACTGAGTGTCTGTAGCTCTCAGTGTCTGTAGCTCTGAGTGTCTATAACTCTGAGTGTCTGTAGCTCTGAGTGTCTGTAGCTCTCAGTGTCTGTCCCCCAGGTTGTCAGGTTCTCAAAGCTTTGTCACCGACCGATATGTTATTCTGAGCTTTTAATAACTGCACTCAATCACTTCTCTCCGCTGTACTGGGGGGAATGGGGGGGGGGGTTAGTGGTGTAGTGGGGGGGGCTCTGGGGGGTATATTGTACTAACAGTGTGAGCAGAGCTGTTGAGAGTGCTCGAGTGGACACAGTCCCACTGAACCCAGTTCTTTCTCCCCTTCCATCTCTTCCTCTCTCTCTTTCTCTCTCTGTTCTCTGTTCTCTTCAATCAGTTCTTCTAATTTAGTGATTTATTCAGCCAAACAGAACATAATAGCAGCCTAATGTTGTTACTGCGTGGCATTCCTGGTGAAGCCCTCACAGAGATGTTATTTAGTATTCTCAGCGCTGGCTGCTAGAGACTCAATCACACATAGTTTCAGCCTCATTCACTATTGTCTGTCCTCTGTAGGATCTGTGATGACGGACTACAGGACTCTATTGTTCCATGATTCTTGAAGCATTTTGCAATGTTTTCGGTCCGAGTCTTTGATTGGCCCATCGCTCTGTTCTTGAGTTCTCATTGGCTGGAGGTTCAGAGCATTCCAGTCTGCAGTGTGAGCGGATGCTGCTTCATGCATCCTGGCTTCTCCTTTATAAGATTACTCTCAGCTGTGTATTGTGTGTGTACAAGTGCCTGTGTGTGTGTGTGTGTGTGTGTGTGTGTGCCACAGACAGACTGAATGTACAGTACTTAATCAGCGCTCACTCAGAGCCCAGGAACATTCCTACATGCCTGGCATCGCTGCTCCTCCACACCAGGCTCAGGGCAGAGGAGCCGCCTACACCAAACAAGGACAGGGCTGCTCCCAAACACCTCCTCCTCCTGAGTGTCTGTCTGTCTGTCTGTCTGTCTGTCTGTCTGTCTGTCTGTCTGTCTGTCTGTCTGTCTGTCTGTCTGTCTGCCTGCCTGCCTGCCTGCCTACCTGTCTGTCTGTCTGCCTGCCTGCCTGCCTGTCTGCCTGTCTGCCTGTCTGTCTGTCTGTCTGTCTGTCTGTCTGTCTGTCTGTCTGTCTGTCTGTCTGTCCCTCCCTCCTCCCCGCAGCTTCCAGAAGGGCCAGTCTATCTATAGAAGGGTCAGTCTCTCTCTAGAAGGGTCAGTCTCTCTCTAGAAGGGTCAGTCTCTCTTTAGAAGGGTCAGTCTCTCTCTAGAAGGGTCAGTCTCTCTTTAGAAGGGTCAGTCTCTCTCTAGAAGGGTCAGTCTATCTCTAGAAGGGTCAGTCTCTCTCTAGAAGGGTCAGTCTCTCTCTAGAAGGGTCAGTCTCTCTCTAGAAGGATCAGTCTATCTCTAGAAGGGTCAGTCTATCTCTAGAAGGGTCAGTCT
Organism: Borostomias antarcticus; assembly: GCF_949987555.1. NCBI lineage: Eukaryota > Metazoa > Chordata > Actinopteri > Stomiiformes > Stomiidae > Borostomias > Borostomias antarcticus. The sequence goes on from NC_140234.1 coordinate 26,329,807, forward strand.
CTCTCTAGAAGGGTCAGTCTCTCTTTAGAAGGATCAGTCTATCTCTAGAAGGGTCAGTCTCTCTCTAGAAGGGTCAGTCTAACTATAGAAGGGTCAGTCTATCTCTAGAAGGGTCAGTCTAACTATAGAAGGGTCAGTCTCTCTCTAGAAGGGTCAGTCTCTCTCTAGAAGGGTCAGTCTCTCTCTAGAAGGGTCAGTCTATCTATAGAAGGGTCAGTCTATCTCTAGAAGGGTCAGTCTCTCTCTAGAAGGGTCAGTCTCTCTCTAGAAGGGTCAGTCTATCTATAGAAGGGTCAGTCTCTCTCTAGCCGGGGGTCTGCTGGCCCTGGCAGTGACAACATGGGACCCTCTCCCTCCGTCTCCACGGATACGCTGTCCCTGTCGGGCCTTTCCCAGAGTTCTGTTCTGTCGGGCCTTTCCCAGAGTTCTGTGCTGCTGGGCCTTTCCCAGAGTTCTGTTCTGCCGGGCCTTTCCCAGAGTTCTGTGCTGCCGTTGGTATTTTATTTGTGTTTTCTTTCTCCTCTTTCCTGAGTTCAGAGGGGCCCCTGTGCCCCCGCCAGGAACCGACCCCGTCTGAGACGTGGGAAAGAGGATGGAGGAGGAGGAGGGAGGGGGAGGAGGGAGGGGAAATTTGGTGACGCCATGGGACCAGGCTGGAAGGAAGGAAGAAGGGAGGAGAGAAGGGGGAGGGGGGCGGGACGAGGGAGGGAGGAGGGGGAGGGAAGATGGAAGACATCTCTGACAGACCCTCCCAGACTGACCCTCCCAGACTGACATGTATGTGATTTTGATGTTTTTCTTTTTTCATGTTGGCAGTCTGGACATGGGAATCTGACTACAGCTACAGCTCACAAGATGCCAGGATGTAGGATCATGTAGAACTACTTGTTTGATATCGGAGGGTATCATAACTGGGGGAGAGCCTGGAGAGAGAGAGTGTGAGAGAGAAAGAAAAAGAGAAGGATAGAGAGAAAGACAGAGAGTGAAAAGAGAAAAGTACTAAAGAAGTATTGGGTCAGCTCTGAGAATGTTCCAGACCTTCCAGACCCCTGTAGCAGAGACATGCTCCCCCACGGGTAAGACCTGAAGGACAGGTGTCCTCCTGAAGGACAGGTGTCCTCCTGAAGGACAACCAACAACACACACAGTCTGACCGTCTCCCCCCCTGGTCTGTGTGTGTGTGTGTGTGTGGTCTGGTCCTGTCCTACTTTACACCCTTCACCCTCCTCCTCCCTCTCCTCTCCTCTCTCTCCACCCTTCTCCTCTCCTCTCCTCTCTCTCCACCCTCTTTCTCTCTCTCCTCTCCTCCCTCTCCACCCTTATGAATCCTCCATCCTGACAGTGTTAACTGTGCATGGTGTGTGTGTGAGGGAGGGCCCAGGGCCCAGAGCCCAGAGCCCAGGGGAGGGCAGCAGGAGTTTGCCCAGCGGAGAGGTGCTGGAGTTGGGGCACAGTGACCAGCTGACCTGACCTCTCCCTGGAGCTGGGGCATGGAGCCTGAGGCAGGGGCGGATATGTGAGACCCTCTCCCTGCTGCAGCTGCTGCTGTCTCTCTGTCTGTCTGTCTGTCTGTCTGTGTCTGTCTGTCTGTCTGTCTGTCTGCCTGCCTGCCTGCCTGCCTGCCTGCCTGCCTGCCTGTCTGTCTGTCTGTCTGTCTGTCTGTCTGCCTGCCTGTCTGTCTGTCTGTCAGGCTGAGCTGATTGTCTGCAGCTTGTAAAACATCACCTTAAACCCAGAACCTATTTTAACTAAGCCAGCTGTCTCAGGGGCATCACAGCATGGTGCTGGACCAGGCTCACTGTTTACTGTAGACATGTATGAGACTAGACATGTGTGGATGAAGATGAGGTGTGTGTGTGTGTGTGTGTGTGTGTGTGTGTGTGTAATGTTGGCTGTGATGAAAGGGGAACCCGAGTCTGGTTGCCAGTAGACAGGCCCTCCTCGGTGTGTTAGCAGAACTAATGTGATTGATGAGTGTTTGACAGTGAGACCCAGGCGCCCCCACGCTGAGGAATGCCTCAGCCCCAGAGTGTGAGGAGAGCCTGGGCAGCGGGTGGTACAGGATGGTGGGTCCACCAGGGCGGACATCCAGGCCCGGGGAGATGAGCACGGTCTCTACCTATACATGGTCTCACCTCAGAAACGGAGAAACAAGCTGTCTGTCTGTGTGCAGCTATCTGTCCTGCTGAATGATGGATATCCTTATATATCAGAGAGTACTGCTCCTCTCCAAGATACCTCTGCTCTACACTACTAGTTGCCAGCTTTCATCTGGTCTCTCTCTTTGTCTCCCTCTCTTTCTCGTTCTCTCTTTCCCTCACTCTCTCTTTCCTGCCTTTCATATTTTCTTTCTTAAACACTCTCGTTCTCCCTTGTGCTCATTCCTTATCTCCCTTTCTTCTAATTTTCTCTCTCTCCCTCTCTTTCTCCCCCTCTCTCCCACTCGCTCTCTCTCTCTCCTACTCCCCGTTTCCCACTCCCCCTCTCTCCCACTCCCCCTTCTCTCCCGCTCCCCCCTCTCTCCCACTCCCCCTTCTCTCTCTCCCACACCCTCTCTCTCTTCTACTCCCTCTCTCCCACTCCCCCTTCTCTCTCTCCCACTCCCCCTTCTCTCTCTCCCACACCCTCTCTCTCTCTCCCACACCCTCTCTCTCTCCTACTCCCTCTCTCCCACTCCCCTCTCTCCCACACCCTCTCTCTGTCTCCCGCCCCCTCTCTCCCACTCGCCTCTCTCTCTCTCTCTCTCTCTCTCTCTCCCGCCCCCTCTCTCTCCCCCTCCCCCTCTCTCCTTTAGTTCTCAGGGTCTGGTTCTGAAGTGGGCCCGCTGCTATTCCTGGCCCTGCTGGTCAGTGCTGTGTAATTGGACCATATGGTGACAGCAGACAGGAGCCACCAGGCTTGATAGGTGGCTGTTATTGTTAGATGTGAGATGTGAGCGGCCAGGAGACGGCACTGGGGATCTGTCATGGTGAACTATGACCTCTACCATACAGGCTGGGAATATCACAACAAGCAACAGGCTCACAGTTACCCACAAGCTGACAACACACAAGCTCACAACAAACATTAAGCTCACAAGCTCAGTGGAAGTCTGTATACCCCTTTCACCTTCTTCATGTTTTATTATGTCACAGACTTATTCTACAATAGATATGTACTGCACATACGTGTGCACACCGATTGATATGACACCCAAAAGTTAGCTGAGGTGCATTTTGTTTCCATGATACTGCTTGAGATGTTTCTACAACTTAATCGGAGTCCACCTGTGGCAAATTTAATTGATTGGACATGATTGGGTATTGCCAACACCGGCATTTATAATGTCCCACAGTTGAAAGTGCATGTCAGAGCAAACTCCAAGCCATGGGGTTAAAGGAATTGCCTGCAGACCTCAGAAACAGGATTGTGTCAAGGTATAGATCTGGAGAAGGGTACGGAAAAATGTCTGCAGCTTTACAGGTCCCAAAGAGCACAGTGGCCACATCATTAATAAATGGAAGAAGTTTGGAATCACCAAGGATCTTACTAGACCTGGCCGCCCGTCCAAACTGAGCAATCGGGGAAGACGGGCCTTGAGGACGGGCCAGTGAAGTGAGCAGGAACCCGAGGGTCACTTGTGGAGATGGGAGAAGAGGGTCACTCTGACAGAGCTCCAGCGTGTCCTTGTGGAGATGGGAGAACCTTTCAGAAGATCAACCATCCAGGCAGCACTCCATCAATCAGGTGGCCAGAGTGGCCAGACGGAAGCCACTCCTTAGTGACACATGACAGCCTGCTTGGAGTTTGTCCAAAAGGCACCTAGAGGACTCTCAAACCACAGGAATCAAGATTCTCTGGTCTGGTGAAACCAAAATTGAACATTTTGGCCTGAATACCAAGCGTCACATCTGGAGGAAAACAGGCACCACTCATCACCGGGCTGATACAGGTACCATCCCTACAGTGAAGCATGGCGGTGGCAGCATCCTGATGTGGGAATGTTTTTCAGCAGCGGGAACGGGGCGACTAGTCCTGATAGAGGGAAAGATGAATGCAGCTAAGTACACTGAGATCCTTGAAGAAAACCTGCTCCCAAGCGCTCTGAATCTCAGACTGGGGTGAAGGTTCACCTTCCAAAAGGACAATTACCCTAAGCACACAGCCAAGATAACAAAGGAGTGGCTTCAGGACAAGTCTGTGGATGTCCTTGAGTGGCCCAGCCAGAGCGCAGACTTGAACCTGATTGAACATCTCTGTAGAGACCTGAAAATGGCTGTGCACCGACTGACAGGATCTGCAGAGAAGAATGGGAGAAACTGTCCAGAAATATGTGTGCCAAGCTTGTAGCATCGTACCAAAGAAGACTTGAGGCTGTAATTGCTGCCAAAGCTGCTTCAACAAAGTACAGAGTAAAGGGTGTGAATATATATGTACATGTGATATTTAGGGCCCGAGCACTGGCGGTGCGAGGCCCTATTGAAACTCGAAGGATTATTATTCTCCTTCTTCTCCTTCTCCTTCTTCTCCCCAAACAAATGCCTTTTTGGCGGCCTAAACATCGATGAAAACGGATGAAACTTTGCAGATACATCAGTCCCGGTGTAAATCGGATATTTCATGGGTGACGGAAATGGGCGTGGCAAAACGGCTCAAGAGCGCCCCCTGGAAAGTTTAAAATGGCGAGCCCCACCTTTCAGTTTGATGTAGGCGAACGAAATTCGGTGGGCATATGTATTTCATCGAGCCACACTAAAATGTCTTTTGGAGCTATACCCAACATGCAACAGGAAGTCCGCCATTTTGCTTTTAATGTGCCATTTTGTCCTTGTTTTGACCATTTCCATGCCTCGTACTTCGACGAACTCCTCCTAGAGATTTCATCCGATCAACTTCATATCGGGTCGGCTTCATCTTAAGACCTTTGTGATCAAAAGTTATCAAAATAATTGAGTTTTCACTACACACGCTTGCCGTGGCGCCCCGCTAAAGTTTGACATTTCGCCATAAAACACGAAGTCCTCATAACTTCTCCATACATAATCCAATTTGTCCGATATATCTCACGCTTCATGACGGTTCTGTCGTGAACACATCTATGTGTCAGTATTGCGTCATACTTATAGCGCCACCTATTGGTGAAACAGGAAGTCCTCATAACTCCTACATACATTATCCAATTCGTCCGATATATCTCATGCTTCATGAAGGTTCTGTCCTGAACACATCTATGTGTCAGTATTGCGTCATAATTATAGCGCCACCTATTGGTAAAACAGGAAGTCCTCATAACTCCTCCATACATTATCCGATTTGTCCGATATATCTCACGCTTCATGACGGTTCTGTCCTGAACACATCTATGTGTCAGTATTGCGTCATACTTATAGCGCCACCTATTGGTGAAACAGGAAGTCCTCATAACTCCTGCATACATCATCCGATTTGCACCAAATTGCTGACGCTTCATGAAGGTCACCTTCTGAACACATCTATGCGTCGGTATTGAGTTACACTTACAGCGCCACCTACTGGTGAAACAGGAAGTACTCATAACTCCTACATACATTATCCGATTTACTCCAAATTGCTAATGCTTGATGAAGGTCGCATCTTGAACACATCTGTAGGTCAGTATTGCGTCATACCTACAGCGCCACCTACTGCTTACAGGAAGTCCTCATAAGTCCTACATACTTTGTCCGATTTACACAACATTTCTCACGCTTCATCAAGGTACTGTCCTGAACACATCTATGCGTCGGTATTGAGTCACGCTTAGAGCGCCACCTACTGGTGACAGGAAGTTTCTGTCAGTACTGGACACCGAAATAGCACACCCTTTAACGGCGCCACACCCCGACCCGCGTGGGGTGCGAGGGCCCGCTCACTGCTGCTCGCAGCACTAGTTGTGTTTTATTTTTAATACATTTCCAAGATTTTGGAAAAAAAAAACGTTTCACTTCATCATTATGGAGTATTGTGTGTAGATTGCTGAGAAAAAATTGAATTTAATCTATTTTGGAAAAGGCTGTAACGTATCAAAATGTGGAAAAAGTGAAGGGACTTGCAGACTTTACGTCTTGACTGTATGTGACAAACTATGACTGCATTTGCAACCTTACAATGTTCAGAAGGTGCAAAACATGTCTGCAACATCCCAATCAGGTATCAACATGTCTGACTGATGTCATTTCTGTCTAAGGCTCTTCTCTCACTGACCATAAGCCATTAGTTCATGGCCAACACAGATGCAGTAAGCTGTGATGTTAAACAAGGAAAATCCATATCTCTTCTGGTTTTCTCTCTCTACTGCTCTCTCTCCCTCTTCTCTCTTTCTATCTCTCTCTACTGCTCTCTCCCTCTTCTCTCTTTCTATCTCTCTCTCTCTACTGCTCTCTCCCTCTTCTCTCTCTCCCTCTTCTCTCTATCTGTCTCTCTCTACTGCTCTCTCCCTCTTCTCTCTTTCTGTCTCTCTCTCTACTGCTCTCTCCCCCTCTCTCTCTTTCTCAGTCTACCTGTCTCCCTCTCTCTCTTCTCTCTAACCCTCTCTCCCTTCTCTCTCTCCTCTCTCTACTTCTCTCTTACTCTGTCTCTCTAATTCTCTCTAACTCTGTCTGTCTCTCTCCTCTCTCTCTCTCTCCTCTCTCTCTCTCTCTCTCTCTCTCTCTCTCTGTCTGTCTCTAGAGAGTGTGGTTAATACCAGTGTGAATAACGCAGCAGGGTGTGTCATAGAGGGAGTCTCCAGTATGTAAATATTGATCCTAGTATGTTGATATGGAGGATGAGATGAGGGCCGGGGTAGATGGCTGATACTATGCATGTGACTGGAATGCTGCTTAGGTTACAGTAATGGTTATGGAATACTGATAGACGCATTCTCTCTCCGCTCTCTCTCTCCCCCTCTCTCTCTCTCTTTTTCTCTCTCTGTTTGTCACAACCCATAGACTGTGTGTGTGTGTGTGTGTGTGTGTGTGTCTCATAGCCTCCAGGCCCAGATGTCAATTGACTGAAATGGACAGATGTAGAAAACCAGGCCAGGTGGAGCCTGGCTAAAGGCTGATGGGCTTAGTTGTGCATTCAGCTGTTCTTTTCCTTGTTCTGTCAGAATTTCATTGCCTGCCCTATGCACTTCCCTTTAGGCGGTACATTACATTACAGTCAATTACAGGTAGGCCTACAGCTCAAAAAATTTGAATATGGTGAAAAAGTTCAATATTTTTTGTCACTCATTTCAGAAAGTGAAACTGAATATAGATTCATTACACATACAGTAGAGTGACATATTCCAAGCATTTATTTCTTGTCATTTTGATGATTATGGCTTACAACTAATGAAAACCCCAAATTCAGTGTTCAGTCTCAGAAAATTCAGTGTCTCAAAAAATATTGTGAAAAAGTTAAATATTGGAAACTCAAGATGTCACACTCTAATCAAAACACCTGCAAAGGTTTCCTGAGCCTTTAAATGGTCTCCCAGGAAACGATCACACTAGAAAGTCCGAACCCAGGACCAGACGAAATGAGGCTGCTTATCTATTGGCTAGAAAATTTAAGAGGGAAAATCCACATCGTTAACCGCATGTAATTAGAGCAATCACTGTTACAATGCGCATTGAATTTGCCATACTGGCGCTACTTGTGATTATTTGGTGCTCTGACAATAACAACGGTGACCCAATATGAGCATGACCGAATCTGGATGTGTGTAAACAATGAAGGCACGCTGCTTTTTTCAATGCCAATGAGTCGTAGGAGTTGGTACCGATGCAGAATACGGGCCCTGATGGATGCCGACATGTGTAGCATCCCTTGCACACATGTTGCCACCCCAGCAGGCCATGGCGAAGAACAGGACGCTGGCAACCACCGACTGATAGAACATTTGCAGCAGCTTGTTGCAGACGTTGAATGACCTCAGCCTTCCCAGGAAAAACAGTCTGTTCTGTCCCTTCCTGAAAAGAGCCTTTGTGTTGTCGGTCCATTCCAGTTTGTTGTTGATTTGGACTCCAAGGTACTTATAGGAGTCCACCCTCTCGATTTGACATGGGCTACAAATGGCTCATTCTTCGTGTCAAGCCACTCCTGAACCAGAGACAACGTCAGAAGCTTCTTACCTGGGCTAAGGCGAAAAAGAACTGGACTGTTGCTCAGTGGTCCAAAGTCATCTTTTCAGATGAAAGTAAATATTGCATTTCATTTGAAAATCAAGGTCCCAGAGTCTGGAGGAAGAGTGGAGAGGCACAGAATCCAAGCTGCTTGAGGTCCAGTGTGAAGGTTTCACAGTCAGTAATGATTTGGGTGTCATGTCATCTGCTGGTGTTGGTCCACTGTGCTTTCTGAAGTCCAGTCAACGCAGCCATCTACCAGGAGATGTTAGAGCACTTCATGCTTCCTTCATCTGACAAGCTTTATGGAGATGCTGATTTCATTTTCCCGCAGGACTTGGCACCTGCCCACACTGCCAAAAGTACCAAAAGCTGGTTCAATGACCATGGTATTTCTGTGCTTGATCGGCCAGCAAACTCGCCTGACCTGAACCCCATAGAGGAAGAGGAAGATGAGAGACACCAGACCCAACAATGCAGATGACCTGAAGGCCGCTATCACAACATGTGATGGGCTTCCATCACACCTCAGCAGGGCCACAGGCTGATGGCCTCCATGCCACACCGCGTTGATGCAGTAATTCATGCAAAAGGAGCCCCAACCAAGTATTGAGTGCATAGAAATGAACATACTTTTCAGAAGGCTGACATTTCGTTTTAAAATATTCTTTTTTAGTGATCTTATGTAATATTTTCTGAGACACTGAATTTGGGGTTTGTATGTGCTGTAAGCCATAATCATCAAAATTACAATAAAGGCTTGATATATTTCACTCTATGTGTAATGAATCTATATAATATATGTGTTTCACTTTCTGAAATGAGTGACAACAAATATTGAACTTTTTCACGATATTCTAATTTTTGGAGCTGCCCCTGTAGCTGACACTTTCATCCAAAGCGATTTACAATAATTGCATTTAACGAAAGTCAGTGTACTCTTACTCATGAGAACTCACCAAAAAGTGCATCTCCTTTGAAAAATAAGTGACTAAGAGCATAATCTAGTGCTGAGGACAAAGTGAAAACTAAAAATACAATAACAAACTGTAAATACAATACAGTCGGGAGTAGCTAGAAATTATCCATTCCGCGGCATTTCACCATCACCATATTTCACAGGGAAATCCCGTTGGAAATCTTGTGGGATTTCAGACAGCTGTTATATGTTATACATATACATATTCATATGTTATATGTTTTAGTGATGCACCACCGCCAGGTGGCGTCTTTGAGCAGATTAAGCAGGCTGGTCTCAGTGTTTTTCTCCTATAGTCTACGAATTAAGACAAGCCTGATCATTGCATCATTAAATTTCACATTCTTTAATTTAAAAGCTCTGTTGTAAAGCACTTTGAGCTGAATTAATCTGTTGAAAGGTGCTATACAAATAACGTTATTTATATACATTACCTTGTTCTCAAACACATTTTTTTCTCCATCTGGATGTAATTTAATTATTACGAACATATCTAGAGTAGCCTATCTATCTATCTCAGTAACTGATGTTAGGTCAAGACGTGATGCGCAAAATAACATAGTATTGCTAACAATGGCTAACAATAAATAACTTGCCTAGAACTACAAAGATTGGGTGAAAGTAGAGGTTTTGAGTTTTGTTTCTGGAATGCATTCAACTGGGATGTGACCCCGACCCGGGCACCAGAGCTCCGGATTTGGTGCCCGGGTCAGGGTCACATCCCGAGCTCTGATACAAATGGAACGCAGCATCAGACCTTATTCGTAAACCCCGGAAGTAGCTTTGAAGACGGGAAACCAGCTAGTGTAAATGAGTATTTTTAGTATGGCTTCATCACGATATGAAGAAAAAATAAGTTTGATCCGAGGTGTGGATCCATATGAAATTGACATAGTCGCTGTATTTAGTAGGTCTATTCATCCAACTTTGAACCTGAGTGCAGCACACTCTCCAATGAGCACACTGGTCCATGTAGCCTAACCCAACAAATACATTTCTATCTCCGTTTGCGTTACATGGCTGGTGCACATTCCCCTTGTTATGCTTTTGCTAGCCAGTAAGTTCCCAAGCAGGACTGGCTTTATCCAAAGAGACTGTAGTACCACTCTACTCGCCAGAATAGCACAAGTGCACCTCCTTTCTAAACAAATTCCCTACATTCTTTCGATTGGGAATTAGGGAAATTGAATTAGAAAATCATAATTTTTGTTCATTGACGCGAACAAACCAATTCGTTGTTCAATGATTATACAGATCTGATAAATGGCCTAAATCATGTTTGCTCATATCTGCAGTGAGGTTTAAAATAGTAGGTCTATTTATGTCTTGAAGGTTACAGAGGGACAACATGTGGGACATGGACAGACGTTGGCCTATTTATTCACAATTAGGCTTACAAACTTTCACGTCATTACTGACCTAAACCTGTTCAATACATCTCGTCATATTCAAGTCTCATCATAATATGGGAGCTATAGCCTAACGTAAGGGAATGAACGAAGGATTTAAAACAAACTGATTATAAGGACTATATATTGCCTTTTTTTTCTTGCTTTTCTTTCTTTGTGATTGGCCAAAACGCAGAAAAATTACTGCAAGGGAGGACAGTACACTGGCCCTGTCTGAACAGGATTCAGATATTGACATTTTGTTAGTCCAATCACATTCCAGATTCCAGATTTACCACAGTGAAGGCCGATTGGGTCTGTGTTTCTCTTCCCTGTGCCATTGTAGACTTTTTGTGTGTTCGTAGATCCATAATATAATACATCCGAAAGTATTATGGGACATATTATACATCAAACTGTTCGTCTATTTGTCTTGATTCTAGCCATCTAAATATCTAAGCTGACTTAAATACTTTTTGAGCTAGAGCCGTCTGAACACGAGAGTTCCACTGGCTGGCTATAGCCGGTAACGTTAGCTACGAGGTGCACTTCAGGCTACGGCACAGGCAGGCGCGCAGATTGGCTGGAGGCGCAAACTGTCGGCAACTCGTCCAAAACATTTCTAGAGACTGGGTCGCAACACCGGATCTGAGAAATCCACAGCCTGGCTCCTGCTTGCGTGAGAATTGATCGCTTTGCGGTGCTTATTCCTCATCCAGTGATGGATGGGTAGATGGAAAACTTTCAACTGAATGTTCATATTGTTCTGATAATTGTAGGCTATAGCAACATAAGAGTGGCAGCTTTGACAACCCAAATGAGCTAATCCCATAGCTGTACCATTGCTAGCTAGCCATGAGCGACCTGTTGGATACTGCATTTGCTTTGAAACATATTCCATTGTACAGTTGTCATCTATTTGCCAACAAACTGTTTGAGAGCCAGCACACCTCAGTGTCCCCTAATCAAAAACATTTTTCATATATCACCTAACCTCTCCAGCACCTCACCAATATCAATTCTTTTCTCTCTTTAGAGAAGAGTACAATCCATTACAACAACTATTGCTTACAATGTTTTATTGTTGTTTTGTAATATTTCATCATGAATATGATAAATAAATGCTGCATGTAGTTAAAGGAAGTGTTATTCAGGCGCCCATGGGCGGTTCGCCTCTCTTCCTTCTGTCCTCCTCAGTTTTTTGAGTCACCATCCGCCACTGGTATAGACCCTACTTTTATTTTAATTCCAGAAAGAGATCTGCCATTAATGAGTGAATCTGTCAACTCTAGAGCTTGTCTCTCATGAGTGAAATCTGACACCTCTGTGCTGCCAGCCTGCCTGGATCTGTTGGTCCGCTCCCTCTCACTCAGGCAGAGAGAGAGAGAGACCAGCAGGCAGAGAGAGAGAGAGAGACCAGTAGGCATAGAGAGAGAGAGAGAGACCAGCAGGCAGAGAGTGATAGAGAGAGAGAGTGAGACCAGCAGGCAGAGAGAGACCAGCAGGCAGAGAGAGACCAGCAGGCAGAGATAGAGAGAGAGAGAGAGAATGAGAGAGAGAGGTAGAATGAGTGAGAAAGACGAGCAGGCAGAGAGAGAGAGACCAGCAGACAGAGTGAGAGAGAGAGAGACCAGCAGGCAGAGAGAGAGAGAGACCAGCAGGCAGAGAGAGACCAGCAGGCAGAGAGAGAGAGAGAGAGAGAGAGAGAGAGAGAGACCAACAGGCAGAGAGAGACCAGGGAGCAGTCAAAAAGTCCTGTACCAACAAAGTGTGACAAAGGGACAAACCCATTCCTGTCGGGCTCCACCCATCAGCCCAAAACACCCCAGACCAGCTGTGTGGAGGGTTCTGATAAGGCCTTTGAACAGGGTTGGAAGAGTGTCTGTGAGTGTGTGTGTCTAGTGTGTGTGCTTGTGTGTGTGTGTGCGCGCGCGTGCATGCGTGTGTGTGTGTGTGTGTTTGCATGTTTGTGTGTGCGTGTGTGTATGTGTGTGCGTGTGTGTGAGCTTTGTCTTCTGTGTGCTCTACCTGGTTCTGTGTGCTCTATCTGGTTCTGTGTGCTCTACCTGGTTCTGTGTTCTCTACCTGGTTCTGTGTTGTACTTTGGTGTGGCTGTAGCTCAGGAGGTAGAGCGGGTCGTCCAGTGATCCTAGGGTCGGTGGTTCGACTTCCGGTTCCTCCTGACGACATGTCGAAGTGTCCTTGAGCAAGACACTGAACCCCAAACTGCTCCCAATGAGCAGGCTAGCGCCTTGCATGGCAGCTGCTGCCATTGGTGTGTTTGTGAATGGGTGAATGAGAGGCCTTCATTCTAAAACACTTTGGATAAAAGCACAGTTTAAGTGCAGTCCATTTAGCATCCATTTACTGAGCTGCTGAACAACGCTCATCGCTGTCAGCTGTCATTCATCACTGGTGTTTTGGGCTTCATTTTCTTTTATTTCAGTTATTGGTTTGTTTAGCAGGTACAATGCACACAAATCAAGCTGTACAGTATATGAGCCAGAGTTAGCTTATATGAGCCAGAGTTAGCTGTATATGAGTTATGAGTTAGCTGTATAAGAGTTATGTGTTAGGTGTATATGAGTCATGAGTTAGCTGTATATAAGCCAGAGTTAGCTGTATATGAGCCAGAGTTAGCTGTAGGCTATATGAGCCAGAGTTAGCTGTATATAAGCCAGAGTTAGCTGTATATGAGCCAGAGTTAGCTTATATGAGTTATGAGTGAGCTGTATATGAGTTATGAGTTAGCTGTATATGAGTTATGAGTTAGCTGTATATAAGCCAGAGTTAGCTGTATACTGTATGAGTTATGAGTTAGCTGTATATGAGCCAGTTAGCCTGAATGCTAGTTTTCATCTGTTGTCCCTTGCCAGATGTTTAAAAGGCAACCAACATTTTTAAAAAGGAAAATGTGCACTGAACTGAACTAACATGCACTGAACGAGACAAATACACATACAGTAGTAGAGGCAAGACCAGCAGGCAGGACAAGGTAGTTGGCAAGATGCTGGCAGAAGTGATGGTTCCAGCCCTATTGTACACATGGCTGGCTATTGTTAATCAAATTCATAATTAAAGTCATAGTTTTAGCTGCCTAGTTGAAGAACGGTAAGTACTAAATTCTCTAATATGCACTGGCACTGAATTCCATTCCTGCAACGCCTTAACTGAAAATGCAGAGTGGCTAAAGGCACTTTTTGGCCGTGAGGGTCCAGTGGTTTTGAAAGGAGTCATGTGGGCAGGATATTGGGGTGCAGGAGTCATATGGGCAGGATATTGGGGTGCAGGAGTCATATGGGCAGGATATTGGGGTGCAGGAGTCATATGGGCAGGATATTGGGGTGCAGGAGTCATATGGGCAGGATATTGGGGTGCAGGAGTCATATGGGCAGGATATTGGGACTCTCTCTGTGAATGTAGACAGAGTTGCCTTAGAAAGACCCATTGGTCTTACCTGCGCACCAGGCTGTTTGTTGTAGTGTGTGTGTGTGTGTGTGTGTGAGTGTGTGTACTGCAGCTCCAGAATGAGCAGACCAACAACAGGAGCTCAGTCCTAGCCCCAGGATGAAGTCTCTCTCTGTAACGACAGGAGCTCAGTCCTAGCCCCAGGATGAAGTCTCTCTCTGTAACGACAGGAGCTCAGTCCTAGCCCCAGGATGAAGTCTCTCTCTGTAACGACAGGAGCTCAGTCCTAGCCCCAGGATGGAGTCTCTCTCTGTAACGACTATGTTTGAAGGCTGTTTGTTGTCACAGCAGCTTGTCAACACTTAGAGATTTTCACCAGGCTGTCAGGGGCTCAGACGCCTCTCTGTTCTTCACAACCAATTAGGACGTTTTAGACGGATGATTCCTTGGTATGCTGCCATCTGGGACCTCTCTCTCTCTCTCTCTCTCTCTATCTCTCTCCCTCTATCTCTCTCTCTCCCGCTCTCTCTACCTCTCTCTCTCCCTCTCTCTCTCTACCTCTCTCTCCCCCTCTCTCTCTATACCTCTCTCCCTCTAACTCTCTCTCTCTCTACCTCATGAAAATAGTAGAATCAGGTTTATATAGCTGTAATAGTGAAAAAGTATGAATTTATGAGTATAAGCATAAGCTACTGTACTGTATCACCCCTTCCATTAATTATTTTGCATAGCATCAAAAAGCATGTAAAGCTGCACTTTATAAAGTTTAAATGGTGATAAGAGCTTACGATGTATAAAGTTTAAATGTATA
>NC_140234.1:26351979-26364479 GCF_949987555.1 Borostomias antarcticus
GTTAGGCTGGACCCTAAGGACTCTGCTGTGATGCAGCTGGGAGAGGAGATGTCGGTCACATGCAATGCCCTCTCCTCCCTCCCAACACACACCACCTGGTACAAGGTACACACACACACACACACACACACACACACACCCCTCTCCTCCCTCACCACACACACCGCCTGTGATCAGACTTAAGAGGATGTGTGTGTGTGTGTGTGTGTAGGAAGGAAAGCAGGTAGCAGAGGGCCACGTGTTGGAGCTGAAGGCAGACCTGGAGGCCAGCGGGACGTATACCTGCGTGGTGAGCGTCCCCTCGCTGGACAGCCTGGAGGCCAGCGGCGCGCTGCACGTCCATGTCCAGGGTGAGAGACCGCCTCCTCTCTGAAGGCTCCGCCTCCTCTCTGAAGGGCCCGACTCCTCTCTGAAGGGCCCGCCTCCTCTCTGAAGGCTCCGCCTCTTCTCTGAAGGGTCCGCCTCCTCTCTGAAGGGCCAGCCTCCTCTCTGAAGGCTCCACCTCCTCTCTGAAGGATCAGCTATCAGAAACAAGTGCCCCTCTTTCTTACCCTTTTTCTAACGCCTTCTGCCCATTCTACCCCTGTTCTACCCCTGTTCTGCCCCTGCTCTTCCCATTCTACCCATGTTCAACCCCTGTTTTACCCCTGTTCTGCCCCTCTGTCCTTCCTGCCCCCCTTCCCAGCCCCCCCGGTCATCAGTGAGCCAGCGGAGACCGTTCTGGAGGAGAGTGTGGACCAGTCTGTTACCCTCAGCTGCCATGCCACCGGCTACCCCACCCCCACTCTCACCTGGACCGCCTCCGACTCCCAGGTACCACTGCTCTGTACTGCCTACACCTCCCAGGCACCCCTGCTCTGTACTGCCTACACCTCCCAGGCACCCCTGCTCTGTACTGCCTACACCTCCCAGGCACCCCTACTCTGCACTGCCTACACCTCCCAGGCACCTCTGCTCTGTACTCCCTACACCTCCCAGGCACCCCTGCTCTGTACTGCCTACACCTCCCAGGCACCCCTGCTCTGTACTGCCTACACCTCCCAGGCACCCCTGCTCTGTACTGCCTACACCTCCCAGGCACCCCTACTCTGTAGTGCCTACACCTCCCAGGCACCCCTGCTCTGTACTGCCTACACTTTGTCATCCTTCCTGTTCTGATTTACTCCGCTCTTCTCTCCGTCGTCCTCCGCGTGCGCCAGGCCCTGAAGGAGGTCAGCCACACCGAGACCACAGGAGGAGGCATCACCAGCGTGGTCAGGGTCAAGGTGACCTCTGACCTCACCGTCCACTGCAATGCCTCCAGTCAACAGGGCAACGTCGCCAAGGTCTTCACGATCAAAGCCAGTAAGTTCTCTGCTCTTCTCTCTCCTCTACCTCTCCTCCTCTACCTCTCCTCCTCTACCTCTCCTCCTCTACCCCTCTACCCCATCTCCGCTCCTCTCATCCTCCAGTTCCCCGTAGTCCTGCCAAACAATGTTGTTCTCATAGACCGTCAGTAGTTCTACCCTGTCAAGGCCCAGCTGTCTGTCCTCAGTGTCCTAGTTTGTCCTGAGTGTCCTAGTGTGTCCTCAGTGTCCTAGTATGTCCTCAGTGTCCTAGTGTGTCCTGAGTGTCCTAGTGTGTCCTCAGTGTCCTAGTGTGTCCTGAGTGTCCTAGTGTGTCCTGAGTGTCCTAGTGTGTCCTGAGTGTCCTAGTGTGTCCTCAGTGTCCTAGTGTGTCCTCAGTGTCCTAGTGTGTCCTGAGTGTCCTAGTGTGTCCTCAGTGTCCTAGTGTGTCCTGAGTGTCCTAGTGTGTCCTGAGTGTCCTAGTGTGTCCTCAGTGTCCTAGTGTGTCCTGAGTGTCCTAGTGTGTCCTCAGTGTCCTAGTGTGTTCTCAGTGTCCTAGTGTGTTGCATAACAGGGAGTGTCCCTCCACTTCTAACTGCTTCCAGTTCCTCAAACTACCTCCTCAGCCCCAACCACCTCCTCCACCTCCTCCTCCTCCTCCTCCTCAGTCCCAACCACCTCCTCCTCCACCACCACCACCACCACCGCTAGAGGTAAGTCCCATCAGTCTGGTCCACCAGGGCTCTCCAGGGCAGCACAGTGACCTAGACACGGGCCGGGGGGCAGCACAGTGACCTAGACACGGGCCGGGGGGCAGCACAGTGACCTAGACACGGGCCGGGGGGCAGCACAGTGACCTAGACACGGGCCGGGGGGCAGCACAGTGACCTAGACACGGGCCGGGGGGCAACACAGTGACCTAGACCCAGGCCGGGGGGGCAGCACAGTGACCTAGACACGGGCCGGGGGGCAGCACAGTGACCTAGACCCAGGCCGGGGGGGCAGCACAGTGACCTAGACATGGGCAGGGGGGCAGGTGGAGACACAGTCGCAGTAGGAAACCTCATTCACTGGGGCGGTCATTACTGCTGCCTTAGTAAAGGGCCAATCATTCACCCTCCCTTCTCAGCATAATACGCATAATGACCCTGACAATGTGGTTTTCATTTCACAACTTTTCTTTAATGTATGGTCTAGTGGAGCTGCGGTCAGTGGAGAGAGAGAGAGAGAGAGAGAGACGGAGGGAGAGAGAGAGAGAGAGAGAGAGAGAGAGAGAGAGAGAGAGAGGAGAGGGAGGGTGAGAAAAAGAAAGAGAGAAGGAGAAGACATGAGGGAAAAAGAGAGGGAGAAAGTAGTTATTACCAGTCTGGCATCATAAACAGGCTGATGTTTTGCTGCTGTGGGCTGTTGAGCTATTACACTATTTATGGGTTTCTCCTCATTAGCCCAGGTGTGGTTGACGGGGTTCAGGCTAGAGCTAGAGCTGTTTGCCTTGTCATGCCTTTTATGCCATGTTATGTAATCTGAATTGTAATCTGGCTTCTGGCAACGCAATTAAGAGATGAGGATGACACGTTGTCATTGTCCTGCAATGTCACATCTGACTGTTGGGGAATTGGATCCATCTGTTTCGTAGCTGTAAACACACACACACGCACACACACACACACACACACACACACACACACACACACACACACACACGTGTTGATGTAACTATAGAAGGCAGCTGAGGGTCTAAGTGCTCTCAGCTAGTCTCCTGACTCCCATTAGAAGAGACCATTCACGTCATGCCAGGAAATTTCTCTCTCCTCTCTCTCTCCCCCTCCCTATACCCGCCTTACCCTCTCTCTACCCCTCCCCCCCCCTCTCTCTCTCTCTATCTCTCTCTCTGAGGGGAAAAATCTGTTCTTATTGTTGTTGTTGTTGTTGTTCTGGCTACAGTACATGAGATGAGCCAGGCAGTTCCTGGAGATAGCTGGTCTGGATCAGCGCTCTGCTGCATCTCCTTAGCTTCAGATCCCCTGCTGCAGCCTCAGCTCTCTGGCAGCAGTTAGCGGTTAGCTGGGTCAGGACAGCGGTTAGCTGGGTCAGAACAGCGGTTAGCTAGGTCAGGACAGCGGTTAGCTAGGCCAGGACAGCGGTTAGCTAGGTCAGGACAGCAGGTTAGCTAGGCCAGGACAGCGGTTAGCTAGGTCAGGACAGCGGTTAGCTAGGCCAGGACAGCCGTTAGCTAGGTCAGTACAGCGGTTAGCTAGGTCAGGACAGCGGTTAGCTAGGTCAGGATAGCAGTTAGCTAGGTCAGGACAGCAGGTTAGCTAGGTCAGGACAGCGGTTAGCTAGGTCAGGATAGCAGTTAGCTAGGTCAGGACAGCAGGTTAGCTAGGTCAGGATAACAGGTTAGCCTGGTCAGGACAGTGGTTAGCTAGGTCAGGATAGCAGTTAGCTAGGTCAGGACAGCAGGTTAGCTAGGTCAGGATAACAGGTTAGCTAGGTCAGGATAACAGGTTAGCTAGGTCAGGACAGCAGATTAGCTAGGCCAGGACAGCAGGTTAGCTGGGTCAGGACAGCAGTTAACTAGGTCAGGACAGCAGGTTAGCTAGGCCAGGACAGCAGTTAACTAGGTCAGGACAGCAGGTTAGCTAGGCCAGGACAGCAGTTAACTAGGTCAGGACAGCAGGTTAGCTAGGCCAGGACAGCAGTTAACTAGGTCAGGACAGCAGGTTAGCTAGGTCAGGAAAGAGGTTAGCTGGGTAGCTAACTGTAGCTGTAGCTAACTGTATAGAGCTAAGTCTAGGTATCTAGGTATCTAGGTAGATAACTGAGCTAACTCTGGGTAGCTAACTGTGTATGTATGGTCTGTCTCAGTCGAAGCAACGCCAGGTTCCCCTCCGAAGAGAGTCAAGAAAGGTTTGTAAGCTTCTCAGAAGGCATCTTCACACTCTGGCTTGTCACCCGCTCTGCACGCCCACCCCACTCTCTCCTGTTGCCCTTTCTACTTTGCACCCAGGGGCACTCCACCTCAGGAGCACTCCTATCTGACACTCCCCAGTCCTCTCCGTGATAAGAACAGACCTGAACAATCAACCTCAGAAGGCTGTTGGCCTGTTCATTCCCATCATCATCTGTGCATGCTGCTATCTACTGTATGTCTGAAAGATGTCTCTGTAGTGCGTGCACGCACACACACACACACACACACACACACACACACACACACACACACACACACACACACACACACACACACACACACACACACACACACACACGCGCGCCTGAATGCTGCCTGATGCCTGTCTGGCTGTCCTCAGCTCCTGTCCCCCGTGGGTCCACTCAACACTAGCTAGTTCTCTCTACGCAGTCCCAGCCTCTCACCTGTGGCTGCACCTCCCCCTCTCTCCCAACAGAGGGCAGCGGAGTCATCATCGCCGTCATCATCATCTGCATCCTGCTGCTGGCCGTCCTGGGGAGCGTCCTCTACTTCCTGTACAAGAAGGGCAAGATCCCCTGTGGACGCTCGGGCAAGCAGGATCTGTAAGTCCGCTGGGGTCGCCTAGGGTACAGCAGAGTCAGCTGAGGTACACCGCTCACCAATGCTGAGTCAGCTGTGTGATAGAGGAAGTGAGTTGATTGATGATGATGTGCAGACAGACAGCTCATTAGGCCTATCCATCAGTCTAGAAATCATCTGTTAAGCAGATGATGACACTTCTCTCTCCATGTCAGATAACAAGACGGCTCCAGCGGCCCCAGATTATCACAGATTATCACAGATTATCACATCAAATCAACAGTTGATAAGTGAACGTGGTTCTGGAGCTGACTGCTGACATTGTCTCTGCCCCTCCCCTTTCTGTCCCTGCCCCTCCCCTTCCCTCCCTGCCCCTCCCCTTCCTCTCTCTGCCCCTCCCCTCCCTCTCTCTGCCCCTCCCCTACCTCTCTATGCCCCTCCCCTCCCTCTCTCTGCCCCTCCCCTTCCTCTCCCTGCCCCTCCCCTCCCTCTCTCTGCCCCTCCCCTCCCTCTCTATGCCCCTCCCCTTCCTCTCTCTGCCCCTCCCCTCCCTGCAGCACCAAGGAGAAGTCGTCCAAGGACAACATTGTGGTTGAGATGAAGAGTGACAACACAGAGGACTCTGTCCTCCTACAGGGGGTCAACGGAGAGAAGAAGCCCCCCAGCGACCAGGTAACTATAGTAACGCACTGCCTAGTGACCAGGTAGCTATGGTAATGCACTGCGTGGAGACCAGGTGACTTTAGTAACACACTGTGACTTTAACACACCAGCTAGAGACCGGGTGACTTTAGTAACACACTGTGACTTTAACACACCAGCTAGAGACCAGGTGACTATAGTAACTAGGGATGGGTATCGTTAGGATTTTATCGATACTGGTATCGATACCGATACTGCTTATCGATACCGATACTGCTTATCGATACCGATAATTAACGATACTCTTATCATACTACTCTACTGTACCACTTTGGGACTCATACTCTGCCTGGGTCGATGTTTCTGTCTCAGTTGGCCTTCATTTACATATAATAGTGGACTGTCACTGTAATATAGTGATCCTGTGTGATACTTGTCCAGCCATCGCTGGTTATGGCTACCTTTGACACATTGGCAGCTCAGCTACTGTATGATGTTTCTCTTTTCAACTGCATGCTAAGCAGGTGTGAGATAATGTGCCTCTGGAAGGGGGGTGGGAACTGGGGTTAAGGGCTGTATATCTCCCTACAGTAACTGTTAACAGTAGCAGTTACTAAAATCAGAAGACATAGGCTACTGTAGAGACTAAACTGTGGCTACATTACTCATGTTAGCAACCAGCATCTCTCACTCCCAGTCAGAAAATGTCCGCTAATTACGATGCTAATTTTTGCTGTCTTAAACTGCATTGACTTATGCTAAGAACATTATCGATTTAAAAGTCTGCAATTGTTGGCATTGTTGGGGGGGGGGGTCTTTCAGGAGGTGATGGGGAGGGGTGGGATGTCCCTCCAAGGGAATGGTTGGGGAAACACTGTACAGACTTTATAATAACAATAATGAGTGTTATACCGGGTGCAGATTAGAGGATTTTAAGCCCGATTTTAGCTCTGTTTCACCCCTCCCGACAATCGGGAGGGGGGCGTTCCCGAATCAAGGCTTGTCGGAACCGATTATCTTCCCAAATTATCCTGTAGTGTGAGGTGTTTAACAACCTAATCTTTATGTTCCTTACTGATCGGAGACTCCCCAATTTTGAATCGTAAATATCAAACATGTTTGATATTTATGTCATGTTTAGGGTGTTTATAACCAGCTGCCTTGATACATGATCCATTTGCACATTTAACAAGCTCTTTTGTGTGTGTGTGTGTGTGTGTGTGTGTGTGTGTGTGTGTGTGTGAACGTGTGAACGTGTGTTCATCTCTGGAGTGAAGGGTGAGAGGTATCTGGAGGTGCAGAAGTGATTGAAGGGGACGCCTCCGTCAGCTGTTCCTGCTCCTCCCTGCTCTCCCAGGAAACGCTTTATGAGGCTTTGAATCCACCGCCCCCCTTCTACCCCCACCCCCCCACTCTCCTGCCCCACAGAGCACAAACAAATAAACAAGACATCCAGATGCCATCTTAGGCAAACTATCACTGAAGGGCAGCCCTAGTCACTGCTCTCTGGGATGTGTATATATTATATTCTGTGTATATATTTCTTTATTTAAAATAACCTGATAAAAAAAATGCCTGTAAAAACACATGGCCAGGAGATGCTCTATCATGTCTTGGTGCTTTATGAGAGGAGGAATGTGTGTGCGTGTGAGCGAGCGTGTGTGTGAGCGAGCGTGTGTGAGCGAGCATGCGTGAGCGAGCGTGTGTGTGTGTGAGCGAGCGTGTGTGTGTGTATGCTCGGCCCTACCCTACGGACCCACCTGCCTGTGCTCTCACTTGGCTGTCCTCTGCAGTAGCTCTAGTCTGTACACTGAAAACACTGTTCCCAGGCTTTGGCCTGATGCTGAGGCTTTCCTCTCACTCGCCTCCACCACCACCTCCCCGCCTCTACAGCCCTCTACTACCACCTGCTGGCCACCGTGTGTAATCTCAGGTAGCGGCTGGTAATCCAGCATCCATGGGAGGGGGGGGGGGGTGGTTCTGTCTGTGGAGTCCAGCAGGGTCAGCTTTGTAGCGGGTGATCCTTCAACTTATTACAAGCGCATCACTGATGATTTAAGCCCCAAATCTGTTTTAGTATAGAAGTAGGTCTTTCTTTAATGTAACCACACCGATACTAACCCTCTGACCGCCTTCTCCTGCTCTGTGGGCCGTGGTTTGTGGATGGAGATGTCTGGGCTGTCACTGATTAATGTCAAAACCGCTGCCTACTTCCTGTTCAGTGTGTAAATAATCACCACCAGTCCAGGGTTGTTGAGAATGGTCTGTCCCTATTGACAAACATCAATCAGCCTCTTGTCACAGCTAGTCTCCTAGAATCATCCATCACACCTGGTATCTTCCTCACATATTAACATTCACTGCACTGACCCTTTTTTGTAGCTAATTGTTATGTAATTGTGATTTTTTTTCTTTATCATTGTTTTTGTGTTATATAAAAAATACTAGGTCATTTTTAAGGACAGATGAGGTCTTGAGATAGGCATGTCTGGCTGGGTCTACTGTTTAGGAGATATGATGATGATCTACTGGCTAGTTTGTGCTTTCTGTTCCTGAACCTGTACATCTATGATTAAGGTCGGAGCGAGAGCGCCCTCTCCTGGCCATGTCACACTCAGCTCTCGAAGCCACGTGCCTCTTACGACTCACCTTTAATGGGAAAGTCCACTCTAAAATCAAAGTTTGTCAACATGCCACATTTGCCGATGAGCAAGAGAGTAGCTACAAGCTAAAACAAAGATGGGCAGGAGGGATATGAACGGTATTCAATTCCTGACTCCTCAAATGTCCACCATTTTTAAGTTCGAAAAGAGCAGAGAAACTTATTTTGGAGGGGACTATCCCTTTAATGACACAGGTTTTCCACCTATCAATGTCACACCTCAGTGACAGTTGGAAGAAAAATGTGAAATTGTAAGTTATGACAATCATCAAACCAGTCTCCTCCCTTTTAGTCAACTTGATTAACAACAGAACGTTTGAACCAAAATCTTTTGTTTGTAAAATAGTTTTTTGAAATGCCAAATAAAGAAATAAAAAATGACTGTTGAATAGCATTGTCATTACTGACAGAAAGCCTCCACTTTCTCCTGAAATGTAAAAATGGTTTTAGAGAACATGAGAGCTTTCCTCTCCAGGTACCAATTCGCAGCAGACAGACACTGACAGTAGCTTTTTACTAATCATTTATTTAACAGTATAGCACTGTGCATACTTTCAAAGTGATATGAGCATTAAAAACCATCAAAAAAGTTAAAGAAAATGCCTGTACTATTGGAAGAGCAACATGGCAACATGGAACAACGACACCCCCTTCTGGCCAGTAGGTGAACTGCGGCCATCGCGAGGCTGAGTTAGATGACGTCATGGATGCCAAGGCAGAGATGGCCGGTAAGACAGGTAAGCAGTAATGGACTGTCTATATCAGAGATGAACAGGCAGATTCACGCTTTTCAAGGGCTTTTTTCCCTACGTATTGCGAGTGACGTACTCCCCCATCTAAATATATGGCACTGCTCACAGTTAATCACATGACGTAAACAAAACCTTTGGAAAAAAACAAAAACAAAAAAAACATTCTGACATGTACAGGAATGCAAAATGAAATCAAACATATTCTTTATATCAGTAACTTTATACAATATGGTTTTAAAGTGACAGTATCGTAGCACAAACTGGTATACTGTAATAAGTAATACATCTTCAGGTTCTCTCTCTCACACACACACACACACACGCACACGCACACACACGTACAGTAATCGAGATAAAGAGACGATGTGGTTTAACTTGAAACTCCTGAACCCTCTTGAACCTGGTGCATTCAAGAATAAATTCCATTATTTCTCTCAAGGCAACTAGGAAACCAAAAATAATAATAAAAAAAGCTGATGGAAGGAAGGTGAGAGAGAGACAGAGACAGACAGAGAGACAGAGGAACAGTCAGAGGAACAGACAGAGACAGACAAACAGAGGAACAGACAGACAGAGGAACAGACAGACAGAGGAACAGAGAGGAACAGACAGAGGAACAGACAGAGGAACACAGTCAGAGGAACAGACAGACAGAGACAGACAGAGGAACAGACAGAGAGGAACACAGACAGAGGAACAGACAGAGGAACAGACAGAGAGAGGAACAGACAGAGAGAGGAACAGACAGAGAGAGGAACAGACAGAGACAGACATACAGAGAAACAGACAGACAGCGGAACAGACAGACAGACAGAGGAACAGACAGAGAGGAACAGACAGAGAGACAGACAGAGGAACAGACAGTCAGAGGAACAGACAGAGAGAGGAACAGACAGAGAGACAGAGGAACACAGTCAGAGGAACACAGTCAGAGGAACAGACAGACAGAGGAACAGACAGAGAGACAGTCAGAGGAACAGACAGACAGACAGAGGAACAGACAGACAGAGGAACAGACAGACAGAGACAGACAGAGGAACAGACAGAGACAGACAGAGGAACAGACAGACAGAGGAACAGACAGACAGAGGAACAGACAGACAGAGACAGACAGAGGAACAGACAGAGAGACAGACAGAGGAACAGACAGACAGACAGAGGAACAGACAGACAGAGGAACAGACAGAGAGACAGTCAGAGGAACAGACAGACAGACAGAGGAACAGACAGACAGAGGAACAGACAGACAGAGGAACAGACAGAGGAACAGACAGAGAGACAGACAGAGGAACAGACAGACAGAGGAACAGACAGACAGAGGAACAGACAGACAGAGACAGACAGAGGAACAGACAGAGAGACAGACAGAGGAACAGACAGACAGAGGAACAGACAGACAGAGGAACACAGACAGAGGAACAGAGACAGAGGAAGGACAGACAGACAGACAAGAGTACTGGGTTCCTCCCATTGGAAGCTGGAGTTTGTTTTGTTGCTTTGTTTTGTTTTTCTTTATCAGCCCCTCACCATACAGGGTGAGGTCAAGTACCGCAAAGCCTCATGGGAATTGTAGTACCTGAAGAGGGCTCATTGACATATATTCACCTCATAGTCACTGATGGCGGAGCAGGCTGCTCTGAGCCAGACTGAGAGGGGGGGGGGGGGGGTCGTATTCCTGAGACTTTACTACTGTTGACACAGTCCGGAGGGAGGGGTTCACGACAACCAATCATACTGGAGACGCCTCATGACCGAAAGGCCTGTTGTCACCTTGACCCCCACTATGGTTTCAACGTCCACAAAGACAATATGAATGCAACTGATAAACCGATAGTAATACTATGTGAGTGAGACTCCTCTGTTCGCTGAGCTTCAGGGTTTAGAGACAGTTCAAACCAGACTCTTCAGAAGGGCTGGAGTCAGAGAACAGCAGAGTCTGGGCACGGGGCTGGGATCCCTCAACCATGCAATCAGTTTCTCTGACAGGTGATGGAGAGAGAGGGAGAGAGAGAAATGGAGGGGAGACAGACAGCAAAACCTGCAGTGAGCCTGCGCTGCTGGCTGCTAGGACGTTCAAGTATGCTACATGACCAAGTCAAACGCACCACAGCATACTGTCACTTTAAAAACAAGGGTTACGCGCAATATTCACACATGTACATTTAAGGCTTCATTTGTTTAGCACTAACAATGGTAGCAGCAGTAAAGCACTTCTGAATTAATCAATAACAATAATTATGATCGTTATAATAATATATTATTATCAAAGTAATCCATGACACATGGTTTCTATGACAATGGAGGGGGCATGAGGCCCGGTTCTGTCCGGTTTGATCTGGATCAGCCTGTTTCCACCCGTTCGGACCAGTTCCGGTGTCAGAACCTGAATGGAGAACAGAACCAACTAGGAACTGGGACTTCAGTTCAACCACCCCCCCTCTCCTCCTGCCCCCGCCCCCCCCCCCCCCCCACACACACACACACCCTCTACTCTGGGCTTCAGTCCGCATGCAGGGGGGAGGGAGGAGGACCTGGAGGGGAGGAGGAGACAGGAGGAGGAGGACCCGACAGCAGGCTGAGAGATAGACTGGTTCCAGGTCAGGTCTGGCAGAACGGGGGGAAGGCCCCTTAAATAAAATACACACCCTCTCTATCTCTCTCTCTCACACACACACACACACACGCACACGCACACACACACACACACACAGCGCACAATGCGCACACACACACACACCTCACACACACACACAGCGCACACATTGCACACACAGAGCACACACTTTCTCTTACACACACACACACACACCTGAAACCAACATCATGCTACTTTCGAAAAATGACACACACACACACACACGCACACATACGTGTTAAAAAAAGAAGAAAAAGGTACCAAAACATCACTGAAGGCCATACTGTATGTTGATGGATGGATGGATGGAGGAATGGAGGGAGGGAGGGAGGGAGGGAGGGAGGGAGGGAGGGAGGGAGGGAGGGATGGATGGATGGAGGGATGGACGGATGGATGGAGGGAGGGATGGATGGAGGGATGGATGGAGGGATGGATGGACACCTCTGTCCCCCTCTCTGTCCTCTCAACTATCTATCCCAAACTTACATGACCCTCTCAAGCTCAACTCATTTCACATATATACTGTATATATATGTACTCACGTATATATTACACATATATTTAATATACATTTACCCATATATTACATTCTCATATAGAAACACATACATTGTTGTCTGTGAGGTTTATGTTAATGATGTGAGGAGCCTCCGCGGCCTGGAGACCACCTCAACCACCCGGAAGAAGAAGCATCCGGAAACGTGCTTCCTTTGCAGCGAGACAAGCTGTTACATGAGAGAGAGAGAGAACCAGAGGCCCAGGAGAAGCCACCAGACCCCCAGACTACCAGACTACCAGACCCCCAGACTACCAGACCCCCAGACTACCAGACCCCCAGACTACCAGACCCCCAGATTAACAGACCCCCAGACTAACAGACCCCCAGACTACCAGACCCCCAGACTACCAGACCCCCAGACTAACAGACCCCCAGACTACCAGACCCCCAGGCCAGAGACACCAGAGGCTG
>NC_140234.1:26371979-26429479 GCF_949987555.1 Borostomias antarcticus
CAGCATCACTATGATAGAGGTGCAAGCGGATTGTAAATGCATTCTGTGAGCGGTGACGCTGCACTGTCCTACGCTGTCAGAGGGACAGTCTCTCTCTGCAGGGCGGGACAGAGGGACAGTCTCTCTCTGCAGGGCGGGACAGAGGGACAGTCTCTCTCTGCAGGGCGGGACAGAGGGACAGCCTCTCTCTGCAGGGCGGGACAGAGGGACAGTCTCTCTCTGCAGGGGGGGACAGAGGGACAGTCTCTCTCTGCAGGGTGGGACAGAGGGACAGTCTCTCTCTGCAGGGCGGGACAGAGGGACAGTCTCTCTCTGCAGGGCGGGACAGAGGGACAGTCTCTCTCTGCAGGGCGGGACAGAGGGACAGCCTCTCTCTGAGCTGGGTTATTGATGCAGCAGCAGGGCAGTGGTACCATGCTGCCCCGGGCCCACAGCTGCATGGGGGGGGGGGCATGGAGGCGAGAGGGGGGGGGGGGGGGGGGGGTAGAGGGTGTACTGGGGCTCTCCGTGTCATGGTGTCATTGGCAGGCAGAGAGGCCTTGACTGTGTGTGTGAGTGAGTGAGTGAGTGTGTGTGGGTGGGTGTGTGTGTGTGTGTGTGTGTGTGTGTGTGTGTGTGTGTGTGGGGGTGTGTGTGGGCGAGGCTCATGATGTGACATAGATAACAGCTCTGAATGCTGCAGACTGAGAAAGACTGAGTGTGACGATGGAGAGATTGTTGTGTTGTCATCTTGTTCAGTCAGAAAAATGGACTAGTTACATTGCTCTAGATGGACTAGTTATATTGCTCTAGATGGACTAGTTATATTGCTCTAGATGGACTAGTTATATTGCTCTAGATGGACTAGTTACATTGCTCTAGATGGACTAGTTATATTGCTCTAGATGGACTAGTTATATTGCTCTAGATGGACTAGTTATATTGCTCTAGATGGACTAGTTATATTGCTCTAGATGGACTAGTTATATTGCTCTAGATGGACTAGTTATATTGCTCTAGATGGACTAGTTACATTGCTCTAGATGGACTAGTTATATTGCTCTAGATGGACTAGTTATATTGCTCTAGATGGACTAGTTATATTGCTCTAGATGGACTAGTTATATTGCTCTAGATCAGGGGTGTCAAACATACGGCCCGCGGGCCAAAACCGGCCCGCCAGATGGTTCAAACCGGCCCACGAGACGACGTCCAAAATTAATAAAAAGGAACAGATATTCCAAATTTGTCCAGCAGAGGTCGCACTGACATAACGAGAGATCCGGAAATAAACAGCACGTGACAGCAACGCGCCCAGAATCATCTGGCAATCTTGCCTTATCGTTATTAAGCTCTTGTTGTCAAAATTACCCACGGTTGCACCGTCATTACCAAAATGTCTGTCAAAACGGAGAAAAGTTGACACAGAGTGCAGAGTTTTCCAAGAAAAATGGACTGATTCTTATTTATTCACAGAAGTGAAAGGGAAACCTGTGTGCTTGGTGTGTAATCAGCAAGTTTCAGTGCTCAAGGAATATAATATTCGACGCCACTATGAGACTCATCATGGTGAAAAATACAACCATTTGCGAGGACAACTGAGAATAGAGAAGATAAATGAATTGTTAGTGGGTCTGAAGAAACAGCAGTCTGTTTTTACCCGTAGCCGAGAGGTCAGTGATGCAGCGGTGAAAGCTAGCTACCTTATTGCTAACGAGTTAATGTTAGGATCCAAGCCATTTTCTGAGGGCGAGTTCGTGAAAACATGCTGAAGGCTGCAGAAATCGTGTGCCCTGAAAAGCGACAGGCCTTTGCCAACATTAGCCTAACGAGGAACACTGTCGCAGATAGAATTTCAGATCTCTCGGCAGACTTGGACAGCCAAATGAATCACAAAGTCAAGTCATTTGTTGCATTTTCGGTTGCAATTGATGAGAGCACTCTGAAGAATACAGTTCTGTTAAAAATAACATTTACTGTGGTAATGTAATATTTAAAGACCATGAACATTGTGCAGTATAATATCAGTCAGCAGCTTCAGCACAAAATAGTTTGGTCTGGTGTAACTCTATTGCTCATGCACTGCTATCACTTTTATGGGTTTTTGAAATGTACAAATTTAATACATTTACAAGGCAGGGTGATAACGTTCTTCATAGCTCCCACTTTAGTTTGTGCATAGTGTGGTGAGTCAGTTCAGGTGGTCAGATGTGAAAATGTATCTACTGTACATTAAAATAAACAAGTTGTTTTAATCAAAGTGAAATGCCATTTTTTCAGTTCCATAGGCCTATCTGTGAATAAATGTTTTGTGCCTTTGTAGATCCACTGTGATCTGTGAGTTATAATGCACATATATAGGCTAAATGATAAATTAAGGCATAATATTGAAATATTGAAAAACAAAGGTAAAGATTTGGAGTTGACGTTATTTCTAGGTTATTTTGCTATTATTTTACTGGCCCGGCCCACTTGAGATCAGATTGGGCTCTATGTGGCCCCTGAAGCAAAATGAGTTTGACACCCCTGCTCTAGATGGACTAGTTACATTGCTCTAGATGGACTAGTTATATTGCTCTCGATGGACTAGTTATATTGCTCTAGATGGACTAGTTATATTGCTCTAGATGGACTAGTTACATTGCTCTAGATCAGGGGTGTCAAACATAC
This sequence comes from Borostomias antarcticus, assembly GCF_949987555.1. Classification (NCBI taxonomy): domain Eukaryota; kingdom Metazoa; phylum Chordata; class Actinopteri; order Stomiiformes; family Stomiidae; genus Borostomias; species Borostomias antarcticus. The sequence continues at coordinate 26,374,629 of NC_140234.1, forward strand.
GGCCCGCGGGCCAAAACCGGCCCGCCAGATGGTTCAAACCGGCCCACGAGACGACGTCCAAAATTAATAAAAAGGAACAGATATTCCAAATTTGTCCAGCAGAGGTCGCACTGACATAACGAGAGATCCGGAAATAAACAGCACGTGACAGCAACGCGCCCAGAATCATCTGGCAATCTTGCCTTATCGTTATTAAGCTCTTGTTGTCAAAATTACCCACGGTTGCACCGTCATTACCAAAATGTCTGTCAAAACGGAGAAAAGTTGACACAGAGTGCAGAGTTTTCCAAGAAAAATGGACTGATTCTTATTTATTCACAGAAGTGAAAGGGAAACCTGTGTGCTTGGTGTGTAATCAGCAAGTTTCAGTGCTCAAGGAATATAATATTCGACGCCACTATGAGACTCATCATGGTGAAAAATACAACCATTTGCGAGGACAACTGAGAATAGAGAAGATAAATGAATTGTTAGTGGGTCTGAAGAAACAGCAGTCTGTTTTTACCCGTAGCCGAGAGGTCAGTGATTAAGCGGTGAAAGCTAGCTACCTTATTGCTAACGAGTTAATGTTAGGATCCAAGCCATTTTCTGAGGGCGAGTTCGTGAAAACATGCATGCTGAAGGCTGCAGAAATCGTGTGCCCTGAAAAGCGACAGGCCTTTGCCAACATTAGCCTAACGAGGAACACTGTCGCAGATAGAATTTCAGATCTCTCGGCAGACTTGGACAGCCAAATGAATCACAAAGTCAAGTCATTTGTTGCATTTTCGGTTGCAATTGATGAGAGCACTCTGAAGAATACAGTTCTGTTAAAAATAACATTTACTGTGGTAATGTAATATTTAAAGACCATGAACATTGTGCAGTATAATATCAGTCAGCAGCTTCAGCACAAAATAGTTTGGTCTGGTGTAACTCTATTGCTCATGCACTGCTATCACTTTTATGGGTTTTTGAAATGTACAAATTTAATACATTTACAAGGCAGGGTGATAACGTTCTTCATAGCTCCCACTTTAGTTTGTGCATAGTGTGGTGAGTCAGTTCAGGTGGTCAGATGTGAAAATGTATCTACTGTACATTAAAATAAACAAGTTGTTTTAATCAAAGTGAAATGCCATTTTTTCAGTTCCATAGGCCTATCTGTGAATAAATGTTTTGTGCCTTTGTAGATCCACTGTGATCTGTGAGTTATAATGCACATATATAGGCTAAATGATAAATTAAGGCATAATATTGAAATATTGAAAAACAAAGGTAAAGATTTGGAGTTGACGTTATTTCTAGGTTATTTTGCTATTATTTTACTGGCCCGGCCCACTTGAGATCAGATTGGGCTCTATGTGGCCCCTGAAGCAAAATGAGTTTGACACCCCTGCTCTAGATGGACTAGTTATATTGTGGACTAGTTATATTGCTCTAGATGGACTAGTTATATTGCTCTAGATGGACTAGTTATATTGTGGACTAGTTATATTGCTCTAGATGGACTAGTTATATTGTGGACTAGTTATATTGCTCTAGATGTACTAGTTATATTGCTCTAGGTGGACTAGTTATATTGCTCTAGATGTACTAGTTATATTGCTCTAGATGTACTAGTTATATTGCTCTAGGTGGACTAGTTATATTGCTCTAGATGTACTAGTTATATTGAACTAGATGTACTAGTTATATTGCTCTAGATCAGGGGTGTCCAAACTGCGGCCAACTGCGGCCCGCTGTCCATTTTTAATTGGCCCGCAGCAAATTAAAATAATATAATGGAATATGGCCCAAACATGAAACGTGTGCTTGACTGTACTGCACTTCTTAGTTCTAACACTAGGTGGAGCAAGCTTGAACAAGGCAGCGTCTCCACAAAACAAGATTAATCCCCCCAAAAAGTGCCAGCGGTGACCAAAAATGGCGGAATCAAAGAAATGTAAGGTAGCGAGCGCAGAAAATTTCAGACACGGTGGGAAAATGAATACTTTTTCAAAGAAGTGAAAGGGAAGTATGTCTGCTTGATTTGCAACGAAACTGTTGCAGTGATGAAAGTATAAAATATAATGTCCGACAGCACTATGAAACCAAACATCAAACCTACGCGTCCTACACTGGCGCCGAAAGAGAACAGAAAGTTAAGCAAATGGCAGCTAGCCTGCTAGCTCAACAACAGTATTTTGTCCGTGCTAACAAAGCACAAGAAAATGCCACAATAGCTAGCTACGAGGTAGCTCAACTCATTGCCCAGCACGGGAAACTTTTCTCAGATGGCGACTTCGTTAAACAGTGCCTCCCTAAAGTTGCAGGAATAATGTGCCCGGAAAAACTGCAGGAATTCAGCAGCGTGAGTGAGTGAATGTCCACAAACACAGCTGTGCGCCGAATCGAAGACTTGTCAGCTAACGTCAAACACCAACTGTCAGATAAAGCTTGTGCTTTTGATTTTTACTTGATTGCATGTGATGAGAGCACAGATGCCACAGACACCGCACAGCTGTTTGTTTTTTTTGCGGGGAGTTGATGATAACTTTGGCATCACGGAGGAGCTGCTTGATCTTAGGAGTCTAAAGGGCACAACAACGTCTAAGGATATTTTTTTAAGCTGTGTCAGATGCAGTTGACAAGATGGGACTTAAATGGGACAAGCTGTGTGGAGTTACAACGGATGGAGCTCCAGCTATGACCGGAGAGCGCAAAGGAATGACCGCTCTGCTGTGCGCCAAGGTGCAGGAGAGTGGAGGTGAGGTTGTGAAAATGCACTGTATCATCCACCAAGAAGCCCTCTGTGCCAAGACAGTCCAGCTTGGTGATGTGATGAACACTGTTGTGAAAACGGTGAACGTAATTCGAGCCCGAGGGCTTTACCACAGAGAATTTCAAGCTTTCCTATCTGACGTCGATGCTGAATACGGGGACCTACTGTACCATTGTGAAGTGCGCTGGCTAAATCGCGGCTCCGTGCTGCAGCGGTTTTATGCCCTGAGGTCCGAAATCGACCAGTTTTTGAAAGAAAAGAACCGACCTCTTCATGAGCTGAGTGACCCTCTATGGTTGGCCGACCTAGCATTTTTAGGTGATCTTACTGGTCATCTTAACTCACTGAACAAGAGCCTACAAGGCAAAGACCAGCTTGTGCCACAACTTTATGTGCAGATAAAAGCATTCTGTGTGAAACTCCGTCTCTTTGAGACACAGCTATGTAACTTCAATGTTGCGCACTTCCCCCACGCTGTCCGAAATCAAACGTGTTTTTCCAGAGGCCAATATTTCTGCTAAAAAAGGTAAATATGTGTCTGTGATCACATCTCTCATAACAGAATTTAGTCGGCGCTTCCAAGATTTCTCTATCATTGAGAAAGAGATCAATCTGTTCTCGACTCCCTTCCTGGTGGATGCAGAAGAAGTGGAAGAGAGTCTGCAGTTAGAACTTATCGAAATGCAGTGTGATGATTCTCTGAAAAATCAACATCAGCTTCTCTCCCTACCCGACTTCTACCGGAGCTTGGAAAAGGACAAGTTTCCTCTGACGAGACGCCATGAAAAAAGAATGATGAGTCTGTTTGGCTCCACATACATATGTGAGCAAACATTTTCAATATTAACTCTGAACAAAAGCAAACTGAGAACCAAAATGACCGACAGCCAACTCTGTGATGTCCTCCGCATCTCAACCACTAAACTTCCTCCTGACCTGCCAGCCATCCTTCAGTCCAGAGCACAGCATCACTGCTCCCACTGAGTGCAACATTGTTCCCATTATAGGTGAGTTAAAAACACAGCATTACACAGTATCCATGTGTAAATAAGTCAAATTAATTGATAAATTCAGTCAATTTAAGTTGATAACATTTTCCAACAAACATCAATCTGTTAACAGGCCCAATACCATATTTGCATAACAAGCTTGAAAAATACCTACATTTGATTGATTTTGCTAACTTTAATATATCACCTCATATATATATATGCCTTTATTGAGTGGCCCAGCCCTTTATACTTTTTTCCGTATGTGGCCCTCTGTGAAAAAAGTTTGGACACCCCTGCTCTAGATGGACTAGCTATATTGCTCTAGATGGAATAGTTATATTGCTCTAGATGGACTAGTTATATTGCTCTAGATGGACTAGTTATATTGCTCTAGATGGACTAGTTATATTGCTCTAGATGGACTAGTTATATTGCTCTAGATGGACTAGTTATATTGCTCTAGATGGAATAGTTATATTGCTCTAGATGGACTAGTTATATTGCTCTAGATGGACTAGGTATATTTCTCTAGATGGACTAGTTATATTGCTCTAGATGGACAAGTTAAATTGCTCTAGATGGACTAGTTATATTGCTCTAGATGGACTAGTTATATTGCTCTAGATGGACTAGTTATATTGCTCTAGATGGACTAGTTATATTGCTCTAGATGGACTAGTTATATTGTTCTAGATGGACTAGTTATATTGCTCTAGATGGACTAGTTATATTGCTCTAGATGTACTAGTTATATTGCTCTAGATGGACTAGTTATATTGCTCTAGATGGACTAGTTATATTGTTCTAGATGGACTAGTTATATTGCTCTAGATGGACTAGTTATATTGCTCTAGATGGACTAGTTACATTGCTCTAGATGGACTAGTTATATTGTTCTAGATGGACTAGTTATATTGCTCTAGATGGACAAGTTACATTGCTCTAGATGGACTAGTTATATTGCTCTAGATGGACAAGTTATATTGCTCTAGATGGACTAGTTATATTGCTCTAGATGCTGAGAGGAACAGAAGCATGCCGCTGTCACGCGCCTGTGAGAGTGTCTGTGTCTGGATTGAGTCTGTGTACAAGAGCATGCGCTCTCTCTCTCTCTCTCCCCCTCCCTCTGTTTAGAGGTGCGTATGTGCTTAGGTGTTTCTACCCAAGTGATTGTTTGTGTGTGTGTGTGTGTGTTTAGGTGTTTATATCTCAGTGTGTGTGTGTGTGTGCGCGCGTGTGTGTGTTTAGGTGTTTATATCCGAGCATGTGTGTGTGTGTGTTTAGGTGTTTATATCTGAGCATGTGTGTGTGTGTGTGTGTGTGTGTGTATGTGTGTGTCTCACCTGCCAGGTTTGTGGATGAACTTCTGCAGTCTGGCTTTGACCTCATCGTAGGTGAGGAAGGCCATATACCCAGGATGAGTCACAGCCAGGCTGTTCCAATTACGTAGCAGGGACGACCACGGCTGAGAGAGAGAGAGAGAGAGAGAGAGGGAGATTGATTTTTAACAAACCTTAAATTAACAATATTCAACAAATCACATGCTCATGGATTATGCAATCCACATACAATCACAACAATAAAAATGAATCACATACCCTTACAATTAAAACCTATGCAAATATAGTATTAAAAACCAGCCCCCCCTCAATAACCGAACAGACCACTTCATTAAAACACCACTGCAATATGAACTCATCCACATTGCTCATCAAGGAGAAAAACCTAAAATCAACCCAGACTCTCGCTTTCACCAGAGCAATAAACAACGAGAGTAAGTCTTGCCCCCGACCCTTCTCAATTTGGCATTTCCTAGTCTTGTAAATTGACAACTTTTCCCCACCACAAAATTCAACAGTTGTTACTTGGCCGCATTGACTTTCTGGTACCCAGCCCCAAAAATAAACCCCACCTCTGTCCAAGTCTCCTCACAGTGCAAGAAAATAGTTTTAAGGGCGTCTACCATCACCCCCAATCTTTCACACTCAATGTAACAATGAAAAATTGTCTCTGGAGACTGACAGAAAGGACATTCACTGGAGACAGCCGAATTGATTCTGGACACAAAACTATTAACGGCCAGCGCCCCCTGCAAGGTTCTCCCCTGCAGGTGGCCTGTCCTCTTGCTCAGCGGACCCTTGTACAGGACCCTCCACACCGGCTTGCACTCATTCACCACATGGAATTCTGCTCTCCATAATGGGTCCTGTCTCTCATTCAGCCCACCTTTATTCAAAGCAACAACACAGCACTTGTACAGCATTTTCCCAGTCAACACATAAAGATCCATTTCAGCAGGTGGCCTAGTGTTCGACAAAGGTCCTGTGCAGCCAGTCAAGTCTGTCTCAAGACCCAACTCAGGGACAGGGTCCCCGCTGTCAGGAACCTCCAGTCCTGTGGTGTACTCTGTCAACATGCTCAGGTCATCAGAAGTGAGTCTGCTCAGCCACGCGCTCAGAATAGTCTTAGTAAGGCGATGCGACCGCAACCCCAGTAGCGACGCCACTGCCTGCGTGTCTTGAAGTGCTGGTCCCTCAGCGTCCACTATGTGCTTCAGCTGGACAGCTCCGACTGAGCACAGTCTCTGAGTGAGGCCAGGCGTACAACTACCCTGAATGTCCAACCTGGCCCCATGTATCAAGGGTTCTTCCAAGAGCCAAAACAGTGATGCTGTAGGCCAATCTGTGCCACCTAAACAACTTCCAGGCTCTGACCAGTCCCTTATAGAATGGTGGTAAATCATTGGTACTCTCGGCAACACATTACGTCAAAAAGAAGGACCCATTAATACCCCAGCCCTGAACCTTCCTCAGAATGCTGCTCACAAGAGGTCTCCATAGCACATCCCCCCATCCCACGTTGTATAAACTGCAGTCTAAAAGTTGCTACTCTGCTTTCTAAATGCACTAAGCCCTGTCCTCCTTTGGGAGGTATAACACACACCGCAGTACCCAGTGCATCTTCTCCAACCTTAACCAAAATAGACTGTAATTTCCTCAACAAACCAGCAGTGGGCTCCATACATGATAGCTTGTGCCAGAGGGTGGATGCTGCCAAATTGTTAACTATCAAAACTCTTCCTCTATATGATAACTTTGGCAGTAACCATTTCCACTTAGCTAACCTGCCTTCCACCTTCTCTACCACTCCCTCCCAATTCTTCCCCAAAGTCTGATCATCACCTAAAAACCCCCCTAAGTACTTGAGACTCTCTCCTCTTCCACTGAAGCCCTCCCGGGAGCTTGGGGAGCCTGAGGGACCACCTCCCAACCGCCAAGGCTTCACTCTTCACCCAGTTTACTTTAGCAGAAGACAAAACCCCAAACCTCCCCACAATCTCCCTCACACAATTCACATCCTGTTGGTGTTTTACCATAACAACAATATCATCTGCATATGGAGACAACACAATGGTGTATCAAGGCCAGGCAAAACCAAACCATTAATACAGGACCGGAAATTGTGCAACATTGGCTCAATTGATAGTGCATATAACATACCAGACATTGAACAGCCTTGGCGCACCCCTCTATACACCCTAATAGGCTGGTGAATCCATCAAAGCAGCATTTTGGAAACGAGACCACACCAGACGTAAACTCACTTTTCCCGTCTTTAAAACCCTTCCAAAAGAAAACAAAAGTTTCTCTAAAACGTGCATCTAGCAACAGAGCAGTATTAAAATGCCAATAAGCAGATTTCTGTCTGACTTTTGCAATAAACAAGCTACATGTAACCATGGAGTGATCTGAGAACCCAACCGGGAAAATCTTACAATTCTTAAACAGACCAGACTGATGCTTATTTGAATAAAACCCATCTAACCGTGCCATTGTGAGAGAATTGTCCCTACTATGAACCCATGTGTACTGTCTCTCTTCCTTGTGCATCGCCCTCCATACATAAACCAGGCTGTGCGTTTCCACCAGCTGCCTCATGGCACACTTAGAGGGAGCATGGGGTTCAACATGATTCCTATCTAAAACATAATCTTCTGTACAGTTAAAATCCCCAGCAAAAAATAAAACCTCCTCGGGCCCAGACTGATTTAATACCACATAAAGGTCAGCTAAAAGCTGAACTCTATCACGCCATACATTTGGAGTATACACATTAACAAAAAACAAAGTAAAAGATTCATACTTTGCTCTCACAGTAAGTAGCCTACCTCCTCCACCACATAAGACTGTAGTGCTTAGTTTACTCAAAATACTGTAACCTCACCATCCCACTCTTTCTTCCAATCAGTCTCATTCATACTGTCACTATGTGTCTCCTGAACAAACATGACATTGATAAACGTCAGCCTCATAAGCTCAAACAGACATGCTCGCTTTCCCACAGCCCTCGCTCCATTGAAATTAAGAGAGGAGACTTTAAAATCACCCGTTGAGATTGATGTGAGAAACAACACAGAAAACAAACAACCTCAACCAACTAAGAGTAGTTGTCTTATTGTTACTCGTCTGACTCATCATCCTGTAGCTCTTGGTTGAGTTTTACAAGTATCTTCTTTAGCCTGAAAATCTGTGTCAGTGTAGCCCCCTCGTTTGTCTTGCATCTGAAACGTGACAGAGCGCCTAAACGGCTCCTTATCATCAAATAAATCCTCAAGCCTGACATTTTGCTTATTCTTTGTCTTTCTCTGAAAAGTCTTAACCTGTCTGATCTTATATTCATCATTCTGTGAATCAGACAACTGGCTGCCAGGAGCCTGACTGCCTGCCTCTACCCCCTCCTCATCCCCCACCTCATCCCCATCCTCATCCCCCACCTCCTCCTCCAGCTCCCCATCCTCATCCCCCACCTCTTCCCCACTAGACTCGCTGTCTGGAATCAAACTACCTATAAGCCCCTTCTTGGCCGAAGCACCTCCCCTATAGAGAGGGAGAGGGAGAGAGAGACAGAGAAGGAGGGAGAGAGAGAGAGAGAGGGAGAGAGAGAGACAGAGACGGAGGGAAAGAGAGAGACAGAGAGAGAGGGAGGGAGGGAGAGAGGGAGAGAGGGAGGGAGGGAGAGAGGGAGAGAGGGAGGGAGGGAGAGAGGGAGAGAGGGAGGGAGGGAGAGAGGGAGGGAGAGAGGGAGGGAGAGAGGGAGGGAGGGAGAGAGGGAGGGAGGGAGGGAGAAAGAGAGAGGGAGGGAGGGTGAGAGGGAGGGAGGGAGGGTGAGAGGGAGGGAGGGAGAGAGAGGGAGAGGGTCACACAGTCAGGGCCAGTGGCTCAGGATGACAACACAGTAACATAAAAGTGTAGTGAGTGACGATGACTGCTCCATGCTAGCCATACAGATTCAGTTTTACATGGAGGAAAAACTCACCACATCACACCAGCACTGGCCTTCAGGGGAAGCTACAGTAACAGTCAGTACAGTACAGTTAGAGCGCCACACAATGACGCACACATTTGAACTGACCAATCACCTTTCAAAATCACCCATTTTGTGATGGAAAATGACACAGATGACATTTCCGTAGTTGCAGCAAGTATGGTGAAGCCACAAGGCCACCACAGGTCTCAAAATGGCCGCCGTATCACTTCCTCCTGAGAGAATGAGCCTGAGGTCAGAACACTGACTGGCTCTGTGCTGGGACAGAGTACTGCAGGTCTGGTGCTGGTTCTGGCTGGGTTAGGGTCTATGTCGACACACAAGTCAGTCTCCAAACGCTGCGCTCAACTAGAGCCTGAAGACATTCGTCCAAGAGTCTAGTCTCAGTCCAAAGTGGGTGGAAACAATTTGAGAGATTTAAAAAAAACTGCATTGCAGAACCAATCCAACGTCTTTAGAACGGTCCTTCCTAATAGCCATAGCCTACTAAGGTATGCGATTGGTCATTTCGAGCAAATATCTCCCCTTTTACCTTGAACGCCCTCATAGCTAGATTGGACCAGCTGGGTCGACTTAACGAGTTGATAGCCACCGTCGTAGTACCGTTTATCCGTGATTGCGGTTGTCCGGTTTACTCGAGCGAGCTAGCGAAACGTTATCCTGGATATGTTGAATGAGCTTCGTAGTACGGGGCCCTGGCCAGGGTAAATTCACAATAACCTGTCTGTGTAAGGTGTATGACACCAGCAAAGCAGGGAGAGAACTGAATATTAGGCTACTGGATATTAGGCTACTGGATGACCAAAATCTCTGTGACTGTAAAACTTGGTCTCTACGAGTCACCTCTCTACATGTCTAACCAATACTGCCTATGTAGCAGACATTGTTTTGAGGTACCGAGCAGCCAAAATATCACCCCTAGATCTTAAGAGAATTCTTTTTTGGTCTAGCAGTAAATGTTTGGCTACCTTCATGTAGAAGGTTGGTCATGTTTTGGGAACATTCCATGAATATCCCCCAATATAGCAAAAAAGGACAAATGATAGGATAGTGATCAGCAATAAATATTTATTGTTTATTGTCTCATAGTTGCATTAAAACGTGGAAACACTTATGATATTTGTATTACACATTCAAAATGGATGCTGTAGGACCTATATTCATGTCAAAAACATCCAATACAAGTACAGCACACATACGGTAAACCTATTACTGTATAACCTGTGACAGTGCTAAACTGTTATACATACAAGGAGTACACTACGAAGGCATAGCACTCCCTGTTGCAGAACTTGGCCCGGCATATCTGGGTGTCTGTTACAGTTGTTATGGGGATTCTGGAAAGGAAGAGAGTGAGAGTCAGGGTGCATGTTGGACATCCTCTCCTCCATGTCTGTTTATGTGTGATCTAGAGGAGGCAGGAGCCTGTAGCCATTTAGTGTGTTTATCATCAATGAGACAGCATTCTAAGAAAAAGACTGTCCAGGCTGCAGTACAAGGAGACACCTTAGATTGTACATGTGTGTGCATGTTAATATAAGAGTGTCAGCAGGACTGGGGTTGTTGATGATATGGTAACGAGTTTTACCTCAATACACAAATGTAATTCTCCCGCACACACAAACACAGAGGACACTGATGCAATGCAATACAATGGGATCAAATGTATCATGACCAAATGTCTGTAGTTCAGGCTAGCTATTTCGGCCATGCTCATTAACAAGCAAGATACTGTAGTCTAATATTAACCATTAAAGCCAAAGTGGCAAGCTAGTTATATAACTTACCTAAAAACGTATCTAGCTAGCTAGCTAACGTTAGCTAGCTAGCTGGCTAGCGTAAGCTAACGTTAACAAACGTAGCTAGGTAGTGCTAGCTAAAACGGCCAGACACCTGTTAAATTGTTTTCTGATGAAAATGCAGGCTATTTTAAATAATTGATTTTATAGCGTTATAATGTATAACGTTACCTTAACGTTACCATTAGTTCAGAAGATTGGCAAACTCGTTGGCAGCTTCAAGGTGCGTTGTACTTGCTATGCAACGATCCACGGCAGGCATACACAGTCGATCTGTGCACTCCGATACTGATTAACCAATGGGAGTAAGGGATCACCATGATGGACAGCCCCCTAATTAGCATATAAGGAGCGAGCAAACAAAGAATAAATAAATGTGGAAAAGAATGTGGAAATAATACATAAATAAATAAATGAATAAATAAATGAATATGTTAATAAATGCAAGAAATAATGAATCAAACAATAAATAAATATATAATTGTATACATTTATATCAAATTTAATGTATTTATTTACACATTACTGCATCCATTTATTCATTCATTAATTTATTTTTGTTTATATTCATAAATTTATTTATTGGTCATTTGTTGAGTCATTTATTTATTTATGTATTCATTTTTAATTTTGACAGGTTTGGTCCTCCATATGTGTGTGCGTGTGTTTGCGTGTGTGTGTGTGTGTGTGTGTTTGAGTGTGTGTGTATGTGTGTGTGTGTGTTTGCGTGTGTGTGTGCGTGTGTGTGCGTGTTTGTGTGTGTGTGTTTGTGTGTATGTGTGTGTGTAAGCGTGTGTGTGTGCGCGCGTGTTTGTGTGTGTGTGTGTTTGAGTGTGTGTGTGTGCGTGCTTGTCTGTGTGTGTGTGTGTTTGTGTGTATGTGTGTGTGTGTGTGTGTGTATTTGAGTGTGTGTGTGTGTGTGTGTTTGTGTGTGAGATGAATAGAGAGACGGACAGAGAGATGGACAGAGAGATGTGTGTGTGTACCTGGAAGAGCCTGGTGAAGATGTCGAACTCGAAGACGGAGATGTAGTCGTTGCAGGTGAGGTCGATGGTGGACTTGAGCGCCATGGCCTCCAGGCCCGAGCTGATTGGATGGAACTCATGGAGCGCCTGGCGGAACACCTTCCAAGGCACGATGGTTCTGAGAACAGCAACAAAGAAACATCATCAACATCAACAACAACAACAACAACGACTATAACAACACCCGACCATCAGTCCTCCTAGGACAGTCAGATGAGAACACGGAGAGATGGACAGAGAGACGGACAGAGAGACGGACAGGGAGACGGACAGGGAGACGGACAGGGGTGAACCACTTTAGTTGAGAGGGATTTGAACCCATGTCTCTTCTGCACAGTCGATGAGTGGACCTGACAGGAACACGACCACAGCACCATCTGGTCATCCTGGGCCAGGTGCCAGAGCGCAGGTTATGGGACGGTCATGTCTACGTCTATTCACTCGCACGGAGAAAGAACAACAATGGACAGACAGAAACGCAGAGACTGGTATGTCTCTCCGCCGGTACTTCTCTCCGCCAAGCCAGACTCACTTATCTCCGAAAGACCTCCGCCAGAAGTCTGCGGCGTCGGCCTTGGTGATGCGGAAGTTGTCCCCCTGGAACAGGCCGCTGGGGAAGATGGCCTTCAGCTCCGCCAGCATGTGGCTGAAGATCAGGGACAGCTTGGTCAGGTTCCTCCTGCCAACACAGACATGGAGGGGTTAGGACTAGCTCAGCTGTGAGGGAGGGAGAGAGAGACATGGAGGGGTTAGGCCTAGCTCAGCTGGGAGGGAGAGAGAGAGAGACATGGAGGGGTTAGGACTAGCTCAGTTGGGAGGGAGAGAGAGACATGGAGGGGTTAGGCCTAGCTCAGCTGGGAGGGAGAGAGAGAGAGAGACATGGAGGGGTTAGGACTAGCTCAGCTGGGAGGGAGAGAGAGACATGGAGGGGTTAGGACTAGCTCAGCTGGGAGAGAGAGAGACATGCAGGGGTTAGGACTAGCTCAGCTGGGAGGGAGAGAGAGACATGGAGGGGTTAGTACTAGCTCAGCTGGGGGAGAGAGAGAGAGAGAGAGAGAGAGAGAGAGAGAGAGAGAGAGAGAGAGAGAGAGAGAGAGAGAGAGAGAGAGAGAGAGAGAGAGAGAGAGAGAGAATAAATATGCCAGTGTGGTAAGCCATCTAGCCTGATTCAGCATTGGGCCTAGAACTGGCTCAGGTTTGGCTACATTAACATTAACTGTCAATCAGACCAGGGGGCTCATTTATAAAGCTTGCATACGCACAAAAGAATGCATACGCCACTCCTGAGCAAACTTCGGTATTTATAAAAAACAAACTTGACGGGAGAATGGCGGAGAATGTGCTCACCTCCAAGCACACTCTGACCCATGCGTACGCACATTTCTGGACAAATGAGAAACTGCGATCCTAATGGCAGCAAGGTGAAACCCGAGAAACACTTTGAAATTGACACCATTGTGAACAATAAATATGTCCGATATTGCAAAATAACCCCTCACATATGTTGTACAGTCCAACCGGGGATCATAATCAACTGGATCTGTCAACGCTTAACAATTGATTCATTTATTTATTCTCATAAATAATTATTATATTTATTTATTCTCATATATTATTCCTTTATTTATTTAATCTCATAAATAATCATGTGGACTGCGTAGGCTGTGCGCTCAAAGCAATCACTATAATTTAAATACTGTTGTGAATGACTTGTGAACGCCTTCATATTTTCACTGCTGTGTGAATCCCAATTTTGGTAAAGCAACAATCACTCTAGTCGTAGAGAAGGCCCTCTCACTGCGAGGAAAATGACAGTGCCTAGACGCAGCCTAGCCTTCCGCAACAAGAAATCTCTAAGTGTGCACTGTTGTGCATGACATATTTACTCAGGCAATGTGTAGGCTAATATATTATGGATAGGATAATATGATTCACTGTAAGCTGTGTTACACTGAAATAGGCTTTATTTGCTGGTGGTGTTTCATTGCCTCATGGCTATTTAGAAATCTCTATGCATATTTGATGAATGAAATAGGCTAAACTGACTGTTAATTGTCTTAGATGTTATGGATGTTGTGTGTCATCGGCTGTCCTGTTTTCATGACATCCAGCATTATCGCTAATAAGTGCCCTCACCTCTACATGTCATCCCTCGGATCCATCGGCTCCTATACCCAGTAATGAAATCAATCAATCAATCACGTGCGTGGTTCATATTAGGGCTGGGTTTCAAAAATCGATTAATCGATTCTGAATCGATTCATGAATCCCAAAATCGATCTTTTATTTAATGAATGAATAAATGAAGGAATGAATAGTTCATTAATTCATTCAATGATTCATTCATTCATTCATTCATTTTTGGAAATCAGTATCGATACCTAACCCTAGTATTGATGTGTTGCATAACTTGGCAGTCATGTAATTAAGGTTACAGCTAAAATAAAAATGGTTTTAGTAACACTAACCGAATCGATATTGTATCGAATCGAATTGAATAGTGTTAATCGATTCTGAACCTTGTGAATCGGAATCGAATCGATTCTTGAAATTCGAATCGATACCCAGCCCTACTTCATATATTGTCAATGCACACCTGTTCCATATAATCATGTCCGTGGGTGGGTATAAAAAGGCATGCAATTCCAATGCGTAATGACGCACAATGGCTGCTTTATATGTACAGTAGGACCCTACTTATCCGAACCCAACGGGACCGAAGGTCGTTCGTATCTCTGAAATGTCCGGATGACTGAAACTTATGTTAAAATGCACCAAATTCAATAAGTGGTATACTTGTTTCATATAGACTCATAATAGACCGATAAATACCCTACTTTGAAAATGCATCAAAATCGCAATCAAATAGCCAACTAAACTCATATAGCCTAGCCTATAATAGGCCAGTAGCCTATAAAAAAAAACCGAATTTCCAATTGAGTGCGTGCTTTGATCAAATAAAGTACTTTATTCTCAAATGAGGCCTACGCTGCATTGATAGGCTACTGTATTCGCAGAACTAAATGGTATAGTCTAAAAACAACCCAACGTTAGAACAATTAGAGCAAATGATAATCAATAAATAAATAAATGAAATGACAGACGTCATACGCTATCGTAACCTAAAATAAAGTCTCTAAAACAACCAATGTAGACTAACGTGGCCTAGGCTGTAGGGTATTATTTAACAAATACAGTAGGCCTAGTAGGCTAATCTACATGCTCACAACACATATGTGTTCCTGAAGTCCATTAACTGGGAACGAAAAATGACTCGATGCTCCTCTGCTTCAGGTTGCTGACGCGCTTTCTGGCTACCAAGGAATGCAGCTCTCGCAGCAGACTCGTTTGCCTTTGTCGCTCGACATTTTACCACTTTAGAGTAACAAAGAAATGAAACGTGACCACAGGCAACATGTAGGTCTACATTAGAGGATGACATTTTTTCTGGATTCCTGCGGGTCCCGTGGGATGGGAGTCAATTTCACTTTGAATCACGTGATTGGGCAGGAACGGGAGTAAAAGTCAACGGGAGCACACGGGAGTGGGAACTATGACAACAAAATCAACGGGAGTGGACGGGACTGAAAACCATGATGCAGTTATATTTGATTTTATTTCAAATCAAATCGATATTTGAACATTTCTCCCCAGCATCGAGTTAAACATTGCATTGATCACTTTTTGTAGTTTTCATTCAGTCACCCAACACTGCATCACAAGCGAAACGAACTACACCGGAAGTCTAGTAGGCCTGGGTTAAAAAAATTATTGATGATTTTCCGATTTTGAATCGATTCTCATTTTATTCCCTAGAGATCGATTCATACGTCCATCGATTTTTAAAATGTATTTATGTACTTCCCCCGTTAGTGTTGCACGTTCGGTAGCCTACTTATTGTACTTCAAATGTGTCTCTTGAAGCCCTCGAGAGGATATGCGCCTAGTTGAGCGCACATTTGTTTAGTCTCCGCCTCAAGCTTTCTTTACTATTTATAATGGGTAAAATCAGATCAGATGCTTTATTCGACACATGTAGTGAAGCCTACAGTAAAATGTTGCTCATATTTCATTGTAGAACTGCGCTCAGCCCCTCTGTCCCTCTCCCCCTCGCACACGCTGGCCCCGTCTGTAAACAGCGGCTCCTCTCCGTTTGCTCACATGTCGAAGACAGCTGAGTAGAATCAATCCGGAGTAGCCCTACACGAATGGTTAGTGATATAATGAACACCTATGCACAACATTGTCCAAAACTGATGCAGTTAGTTAACTCTGATAAGTTAGTAACACAACACTGTCAATCTCTTAGAGTTAAGCTAGCAGGCACGTTATATTAGCTAGCTAGCCAGCTAATTAGCGCAGCTGGCATTGACCAACATTTACAATTTAGTTAACTTGCTAGCCTAGCTAACTACTGAACTGTGCCTCATGCTAGTTAGGGTAGCCAACGTCAGGAAGCTCAGACATTACAGTAACAACAATGCAGCTCATCCCCCATTAGCAGTGTGAATTGGGTGCTTCAGCGACCATGCACAGTAGCCAATGTGAATCAAGTTTAAGGACGCAGCACAATGAGATAGGAAAATCCCCCATAATTAAGATCAGTGGTGGAATAGTGGCATTCGAATGTTTTGGTAGCCACCACATTTGGGCTTTTATGGCCACATTCTTTTCACATTTTGTGTCATTTCAAATGAGCTATTGATGTGTCATCACTAATGAACAGTGAGTAGAGTAGACACCTTGTTCCCAACACAGGAGGGAGAGATGGGGAGAGGCACAGGCAAGTGACTGTAGATGTTTACAAACATCACTACATTTGTATTTAACAGCTTTGGGGTGAATAGAGTTCCGGTACAATTATAGCTTTTGTTCTGATAATCTTTTTCATATCCAAGAAATATGTGTATTGATTAAGTAACTAACTAAACACCAATTTAATTTTGAATCTAATTCTGCCCACAGCATGTTTTTGAAAGCAATACAACATTCAACATTAAGGGAGGAGGATTGGTCCTTGCCATTTTCAACAGTTTCAGGCTTTCAGCCATTAACTACCAATATGTCATATTAATTTGCTCTCAAATGTCAATATAATACTAGTATTGATGTGTTGCATAACTGGGCAGTCATGTAATTAAGGTTACAGCTCAAAAAAACAGGTTTTAGTAACACTAACTGAACCGATATTGAATCGAATCGAATCAAATTTAATCGTGATAATCGATTCTGAACCTTGTGAATCGGAATCGAATCGATTCTTTAAATTCGAATCGATACCCAGCCCTAGTACTGCATCCGGCAAGCAACGTGCAAAGCAACGGAAGAAAAACGGAGCAGGATTGGGTGGGAGTGAAAAGGGATGGGAGTGGGATGGGAGTGGGATTGTGTAAAGGTTTGGCTCGGGATTGGGACGGGATGGGATCAGTCTTCTGTGGGAGTGGGATTGGGAAGGAATGGGATTATTTCTGTGGGAGCCGGAGGGAGCGGGAGTCAAAATCCATTCCCGTGTCAGCCTCTAGTCTACATACAGTTCTGTTTTTATTCACAGTAGGATACAGTACATGTTTATTATGACAGATTTAAATGCAAGTAAAGTACAGTAAAGTACTGTAATCCTACCAGTAACCAGATAGCAGGCTCAAAATAAAAAGGAAAAGTTTTTTAAGGCTGTCCGGGGGGTAGACCGGGAGGTTTAGATCTCTGAAGTTCGTTTGAGTGGGGTCCTACTGTACTACTGTTGGATGATGTGGAGGAAGGAATTCGGAGAGAGCGAGTCGCAGGGACGGGAAAGACCTACTGGCCAATGAGGACAAGACCTACTGGCCAATGACGACGAGCGGCTCATGAGCTGCTAGACCTACTGGCCAATGACGACAAGTGGCTCATGAGCTGCTAGACCTACTGGCCAATGACCACGAGTGGCTCATGAGCCGCTTCCACTTCTTTGCTGCCACGTTTCCCGTCATGTTAGATTTGGGCTGTATTGATTTCTGTGAATTGGAGCCGTTTCACTGACCATTTATGGGCATTTATGGGCGTTTAGAGAGTGGGACAAAATGTGCTCACGTGCGCCAAGTTTAGAGTTGATTAAGATTTATAATGGGGAACCGGCATGGGATATGTGTGCGCACTTCCTTATAAATCGGAAAATTGTTGTGCGTACCTTTTGGAACTTGCGGATGTCCGCAACCCTTCAACCCTTTGATAATGACTTGTCAAATACTTGAGGGGGAGGCTGCTTCAGCTCACCCAGTACAACCATACCAATGCAACACACACACACACACACACTGTACAGAGAGATGCATACACACACACACATACAGACACACACACACACACACACTGCACATCCATTACACTGTACAGAGAGACGCATACACACACACACACACACACACACACACACACACACACACACAGACAGAGCTATTCCTTGGGGTGGGAAGTGGATGCTAGGACATGCCTGATGCATTTTTCTGATTCCAGCAGCAGCCAGGGTGGACGTGGGTCGGGGGGCGGAGCTGGACGGGAGCAGGGGGAGGAGCAGGAGCAGGGGGAGGAGCAGGAGGAGGAGCAGAGAAAGAGGTGATTTATGATGGAGACAGAGAGGGACTGTTCTGCTGAGAGAGAGGGAGAGAGATAGAGAGAGAGAGGGAGAGAGAGGGAGAGAGAGAGGGAGAGAGAGAGGGGGAGAGAGAGAGGGAGAGAGAGGGAGGAGAGGAGATGGAGGGGAGGAGAGAGGGAGGGGGAGGGAGAGGGGGAGAAGGGGAGAGAGGGAGGGGGAGAGAGGGAGAGAGAGAGAAAGAGGGAGGGGAGGAGAGAGGGAGAGAAAGGGAGGGAGGAGGGGAGGGGGGGACTGGGGGAGGAAGGGGGAGAGAGAGAGATCAGGGAGAGAGAGAGAGGTGGGCGGGTGTGGGGGAGCTTGATGATGGGGGAGTGGGTGGGGGGCAGCATCACAGCTGCTCCACACACACACAGTCCACCTCTACACCACACACACAGTCCCCCTCTACACCTCTACACCACACATAGGAAGGAGGGAGGGAGGGAGAGCATGAATGTGTTTGTGTGTGTGTGAGAGAGAGAGAGAAAGAGAGAAAGAGAGAGAATGTGAGAGAGAGAAAGAGAGAGAGAATGTGTGAGAGAGAGAGAGAGAAAGAGAGAGAATGTGTGTGAGAGAGAGAGAGAATGTGAGAGAGAAGAGAGAACGTGAGAGAGAGAAAGAGAGAGAACGTGAGAGAGAGAAAGAGAGAAAGAGAGAGATAGTGTGGTGTTGAATTCTACGCCCTCAGCAGTAAGGCACGGAACAGACTGATCAGCAGAAGAGCTTCACGTCTAGCCTGTCTTCTGGCTCTGCTCTACTGCTCTTACTGGCCTCTGACCTCTGACTCTGCTCTGCTCCTCTAGCTCTGCTCTACTCCTCTGGCTCTGCTCTACTCCTCTGGCTCTGCTCCTCTAGCTCTGCTCTACTCCTCTGGCTCTGCTCTACTCCTCTGGCTCTGCTCAGCTCTGCTCTACTCCTCTAGCTCTGCTCCTCTAGCTCTGCTCTACTCCTCTAGCTCTGCTCTACTCCTCTAGCTGGCCTCTGTCCTTGGCTTCGTAGCTCCTAGCTATCTGCTCTAGTGCTCTGGTTCCTAAATGGTAAATGGACTGCACTTATATAGCGCTTTTCCACCTTAGCGGCCCTCAAAGCGCTTTACAATGGCCTCTCATTCACCCATTCACACACCAATGGCGGTAGCTGCCATGCAAGGAGCTAACCTGCTCATTGGGAGCAATTTGGGGTTAGGTATCTTGCTCAAGGACACTTCGATATGTGGACAGTCGGAGCTGGGAATCGAACCACTGACCTTTCGAACATTGAACGACCCGCTCTACCAACTGAGCTACAGCCGCCCCTAGCTCCTAGCCAGCTGCTCTGCTCTACTGTCCTCCGCTCTGCAATGTTCTATCCCAGCCTGGTCCAGGCTTCAACCTCCAGCTGCTTCGACGTATTCAGGGTGTCTCTCTAGGACCTGGGGGAGACGTGTTCAGGGTGTCTCTCTAGGACCTTGGGGAGACGTGGGGGAGACGTGCTCAGGGTGTCTCTCTAGGACCTGGGGGAGGTGTGTTCAGGGTGTCTCTCTAGGACCTGGGGGAGACGTGTTCAGGGTGTCTCTCTAGGACCTGGGGGAAACGTGTTCAGGGTGTCTCTCTAGGACCTGGGGGAGACGTGTTCAGGGTGTCTCTATAGGACCTGGGGGAGACTGGTCAGGATATCTGCTCTGCTGGGGGCCATTCTGTTTCCTGCTCTTCCTGTGCTGGCCTGACTCACACTCACATCATACTCATCATATCTGCCCTCATCCATCCCCCCCTACCATCAGCCCTCCACTCATCCTCCCTCCACTCATCCTCCCCTCCATTCATCATCCCCCCTACCATCCTCCCCCCTACCATCCTCCCCTCCTCTCATCCTCCTCTCCTCTCCTCCTCCTCTCCACTATGCAGTTGCATCTCAAACTTTTCAGCCAATAGGATTACACTTCTGTGAGAGATGCCCTATCCGGGTGCAGACAGTGCCCCCGGAGCCTGCCAATCAGAGCCGTCCTGTGGGGGCGGGTCCTGAGGCGCTGCCACAGTGAGGTGTTTGTGATCAGGGTGGCATGGTGCCCTCAGACCGGCACAGCTGTGCCCACTGACCCTGGCACACCAGCAGCTACTGGGTGAGTGAGGGAGACACTAGCGTGTGTGTGTGTAGCACTGGTACAATGCTGGCTCTATCCCTGTGCTTATATGTGCTCTGGCCAAGGGGATTCGCTGGTAATGT
Source organism: Borostomias antarcticus (assembly GCF_949987555.1). Classification (NCBI taxonomy): domain Eukaryota; kingdom Metazoa; phylum Chordata; class Actinopteri; order Stomiiformes; family Stomiidae; genus Borostomias; species Borostomias antarcticus. The sequence continues at coordinate 26,395,328 of NC_140234.1, forward strand.
CACTACTAATAATATTACTATTATTCAGTCGAGATCACTTTTGTCAAATTTGAACATTTATATACAAGCGGCATAATACATGCATATGAATTTTTGGCGGTGTGCTCTGTCCGGGGGCCCCCTGCCTTCCACCGGCGTGGAAAGCGCTCCACCGGTGTGGAGCGCGTTAGCAGGGGGAGCAATCTAGGTGTTCCCCCCCTCTGGGCCAAGCCCTTGGCCCAGAGAGCCAGGAAGGGGGAACGGCATCTAGCCCCCTGCCTCAATGACGATCAGAGTGGGCCGCGATCGGGAAGACGCTCGGAGGTAACTCAGCCCACTAAGACCGTCAAAGAGTGCCACAGGAGGACTGCTGTACATTATAGTCCCTGGTCCCCACGGGCCGACGCTTCGTGGGTTCCGCGGGAGATACAGCCTAGTGTCTCTGCGTCCATGGCGCCCGCCACGGAAAGCCACAGAGACCAGCTAGCGGCTACTCTGGCATCCACCGGCCGACGCAGGTGGAATACCTGCAAACTACCCCCCAAAAGAACACACCAGCAACTCCGCGGCCCGCATGCGCAGAAGGGTTGACGGAGCGCTCTGACTGATGAGCCAGACAACATTTAATAGTGCACCAGCCACATGACCACCTGAATACGCAGTACCCCCCCAACCCAATGTCACAGTCCACGCATAGCTCTCTGGGCATCCAGAACGTGGAGCAGAACGTAGTGAAGTGAGACCATGCAGAGTCGTATGTTTTAGTGTGGTCTTGGCTAGACCGGCTCTCATGTATCGGGAGGCGGATGACAGGAGGGGCATCAGGGCTTCATTCAGTCCAGAACCGTCTGCCGAAAAAGAGGGCAGACCAGGCCGGACGGAGCCGCATCCGGGCATAAACTGCGGAACTTCTGCAAATTAAACCGGGACAGCGAGTCAGCGATTTTATTGTCGAGGCCAGGGATGTGCACGGCGCGGAAAACGAAGTTCCCCTGCACGGACAGCCATGTGAGGCGGCGTATGAATTTGTTGATGAACGGAACGTTCGAACGACCATTGTTGATTATTGTAACTGTGGCCTCGTTGTCGCAGAAGAATAAAATACGTTTTCTAGACCACTGAGGTCCCCACAATATTGTAGCGACTACGATGGGATACAGCTCCATGAGCGCCGTGGAGCTGGCTTGGTTAGTTTGTGAGGTCAGTTCGGTAGGCCAAGCGCTAGAAAACCAGTTAATACCGAATATACCCCCAAAACCCACCGAAGGCGCAGCATCAGTAAACAGCCGGAGGGACGCCGAAGAGTCATAGCCGTCGTTGTAGAAAAATGAAACGCCGTTCCACCCGTCGCACAACTGGGACCAAAACCGGAGGTCCAAACGACAGCCCTCGTCTAAGCAGACCGGGTCCTGCAACCGCACGACGGACCGGGCCAGCTCGAGCAGCCGGGAAACGAATGAGCGGCCCTGCGGGATGACGCGCATCGCGAAGTTCAGATGCCCGAGCAGTGAGAGCAATTCCCGCTTAGATTGATTGATGGGGACACAGCTAGCATTAGCCACACCGAACGGCTAACGCCAGCTGCGTGGAGGCACTCGCAATCATGGGTGCTAGCGAGTAGAGGCAGTTCGGCCGGAACCCTCGGGCTGCAACAATTGAACGTGAGAATCATGAGCTAGTATTAGAAACATGAGCTAGTATTAGAATCATGAGCTAGTATTAGAATCATGAGCTAGTATTAGAATCATGAGCTAGTATTAGAATCATGAGCCAGTATTAGAATCATGAGCTAGTATTAGCAATCTAACATAATGAATCATGAGCTAGTATTAGCAATCTAACATAATGAATCATGAGCTAGTATCAGCAATCTAACATAATGAATCAAGAGCTAGTATTAGCAATCCAACAGAAAGAATCATGAGCTAGTATTAGCAATCTAACATAATGAATCATGAGCTAGTATTAGCACTCCAACATAATGAATCATGAGCTAGTAATAGCAATCCAACATAATGAATCATGAGCTAGTATTAGCAATCTAACATAATGAATCATGAGCTAGTATTAGCAATCCAACATAATGAATCATGAGCTAGTATTAGCAATCCAACATAATGAATCATGAGCTAGTATAAGCAATCTAACATAATGAATCATGAGCTAGTATTAGCAATCTAACATAATGAATCATGAGCTAGTATTAGCAATCCAACATAATGACGCCCCGACGTGCAACACGGGAACCTCGACGAACGCCAGCTAGTTAGCAACTAGCAGTAGAGCCTGTCATGCAGCCAGCGAATCCACGAACGAGCCGCGAGGGGAGGATTTAGACGAACCAAATACATAGAGAATCCACATGCACGTCCACGCCCGAAACTGCAAACATTTCAATGGTGAACGCACCCGGCGCACATCGACAGTTGAGTAATGCGGCAGACGAGGCACGGACAACCTCCGACATCAGCGGCTCATGAATGAAACCCAGTGACCGGCGCGTAGCAATGCTCAAACGGACTCCAACGCAAGCTATGCGAGCAACTGAACCATACGCAAGTATGGCACGACGGTGCTACAGAGGGACGGGCACCTCGGCCTCGGAAGCCGGCGCTCCACGATGCCACTAAACGGACCCCCAACCACGGACCGGAGAGACGACGCGGGCAGAGAGGAACGCAAGAGCAGAGACGCGGAAGCAGCGAGGACACCGCGGGCAGCAGGCAGCAAACGCACCAAATCACAATATGAGCACGGAACGCGAGCAAGACGCGGAGCAGCGAGCGCGCAGACACGAGCAATAGCAGTAATAGCAGGAATAGCAGTAATAGCAGGAACGGCAGCGGACGCCAGCGCAGAGAACGCGGACGCAGCGAGCATGCAATGCACAACCAGCAGTAAAGGCAAGCGCGAACAATGACATGTTTTGACAGCTTAAATACATGCGCTCTAGTGAGCTGACCAATGCTATGACAGCTACAGTCAGCTGGTGCTGCGTCATGCGTGACTGATTAACCTCTGCTGACCCCCCCGGCCGTGACGTACGTGCCTCGGCTGAATTTGCGTCGGAGACTTCATATATTATACTACTGTTAATATTGCTACTATTAATATTACTACTATTAATATTACCACTTCATATTATTACTATTAATATTATACTACTATTAATATTACCACTATTCATATTATACTACTGTTAATATTGCTACTATTCATATTGCTACTATTCATATTACTACTATTAATATTATACTACTGTTAATATTACTACTATTAATATTACCACTATTCATATTATACTACTATTAATATCATTACTATTCATATTACTACTATTCATATTATACTACTGTTAATATTACTACTATTCCTATTACTACTATTAATATTATACTATTAATATTATACTATTGTTAAAAGTACTACTATTAATATTACTACTATTCCTATTACTACTATTAATATTATACTACTGGTAATATTACTACTATTAATATTATACTACGGTTTATATTACTACTATTCATATTACTACTATTCATATTATACTACTATTAATATCATGAATATTCATATTACTACTATTAATATTATACTACTGTTAATATTACTGTTATTCATATTACTACTATTAAGTAGTAATATAGGGGTAGTAGCCACATTTGTATCGGTGACAAACTCTAACAGAAAAGTAACAAAGGTTCAGCTAAAATAGTTAAAGAACAATGCTAGTTTTTGACAACCTGGACCTTATTTACGACATATTATAAGACGTTTGACTCACCGAGATCACTTTGGTGTAGTTCGGAGGCATGTAGAAGAAATGTAAAATCCAGCGCGAGCCAGTATATCCATGTAATGGCGGTGGTGGGGGCACCGAGAATGCAGTTTCTAAAAATCTATTTTCTGCCGTGAAACGGTTGTTTTCATCAATCTGTCTTTATTTCTTATTCATAAAGACAGATTGATGAAAACAACCGTTTCGCGGCAGAAAATAGATTTTTAGAAACTGCATTCTGGGTGCCCCGACCATCGCCATTACATGGATATACTGGCTCGCGCTGGATTTTAAATTTCTTCTACATGCCTCCGAACTACACCAAAGTGATCTCGGTGAGTCAAACGTCTTATAATATGTCGTAAATAAGGTCCAGGTTGTCAAAAACTAGCATTGTCCTTTAAGTGGCACAGCCAAACTGTGTTAGTTATTCCTTAAACCATAAAGAGGGAAAAGTTCTAAGTTAGGGAATTGTATGTTGGCCGAAATGTGGCGGAAGCTGCGTGACAAAGACAAAGAGGAGCAAGAAACGCCAGAGCTCAAAGACATGGAGGCCCTCTTTAAAAGAACGGATAAAATGGAGGAAAGGCTGAACACTAAGATTGACACAGTGCATGTGTCCGTGAAGAAAACGCTGACAGAAGAACTCAAGAAGTCAGTGAAAGACTTGAAGGAAAGTTTCGACTTGGAAATAGGCATTCTGAAGACCCGGATTGAGTCCCTGGAACAGTGTTTGCCGACAACCAGCTCCACTCGCCGTAAGTTCGACCCTGATGTGTCCATCATAGTGATGGGCCTACCATACGATGAGGAAGAGAACATTAGCGAAAAAATAAGAGCTCTACAGGAGATGGGGCTGGAATGTCACCCTGTACCAGACTGCTGGTGTGGAAAGACTGGAGGTCTCTAATGGAGGGCCCGGTGTCCCAGTAGTGAAAGTTGCATTCAAGAGTGTGACGGAGAAGGTGGATGTGCTCCGGCATAAACAGAAGCTGAAAAGTAACGTGAAATTCAACAACGTTTATTTAAAATCTGCAAAGTCCCATACAGACCGGATCCTCAAGCTCAATTTCAAAACACTCCTGAAAGATATACCATCTGGAAGCGATTTCTTTATCACGGGAAATGGCCGTCTATTGAAGAAGACGTACGAGGCAGGTGCTGTTGGCTCAGGCACCCGACACCACTCGGCTGATACCAGGCCTCGCGCGCCTGGTGGTGGGGCTACTGGTGGTGGATCTACATGGCCAAGCTCGCCTGGTGGCGGGGCTCCTGGTGGTGGATCTACATGGCCAAGCTCGCCTGGTGGCGGGGCTCCTGGTGGTGGATCTACATGGCCAAGCTCGCCTGGTGGCGGGGCTCCTGGTGGTGGATCTACATGGCCAAGCTCGCCTGGTGGCGGGGCTCCTGGTGGTGGATCTACATGGCCAAGCGCGCCTGGTGGCGAGGCTACTGGTGGCGAGGCTACTGGTGGTGGATCTACATGGCCACGCTCGCCTGGTGGCGGATCTACTTGGCCAAGCGCGCCTGGTGGCGAGGCTACCTGACGCTACTCGCCTCGTGTTATGCAGCAGCGTTCAGAGAGGAGCTGAGGAAGTGCTGCCCACCCCGTAAGCAACATTCTTCCTTGTCCTTGGTACACTGGAATGTTAATGGATGGACAAATTTGAATAGTAAACTCAGAATACCACTCCTGCAGTTGTTAGTCCCTGATATTATTTCATTAAATGAAATGCATTTGGCTTGCAATGATCAGATTGATTTTCCGGGTTATTCTTGGTTTGGCAATAATAGGGCTTTGCATGTGAGAGCTAAAAAAGCATCAGGAGGAGTTGGTATTCTGATCAAGAACATTATCTTGGATCACTTTAGTGTAAATGTGACTGATAAATCGATGGATGGTGTGATTGGACTAAGTTTGGAGCACCGTGAACTTCGTTTAGTCATATTTTCATACTATTTGCCTCCAGAGGGCTCTACGAGAGGACGGGACTCAGTCTCCTTTTTCAGTCACCTCTTGGCTCAGGTTTGTTCTGTAGAAGCGGACCTCGTAATATTATTACTATGACTATTTCCTCCCCCCTGCTCCTATGGCCTGACCTCTGACCTTCAGCTGGCGGCTCCCTTCCTGCTTCCTGTTCCCCTGGATAAAACCACAGCAGAGATCTACACTATCTGCTACAGTCCACCAACACGCAGTCCAACTTACTCTACCACATGCAGCCTACAACACACCCTGCCCATCAGTCTGGACAAACACTGAACACACTACAACACACCCTGCCACACGCTCTGGACAAACACTGAACACACTACAACTCACCCTGCCCATACGCTCTGGACAAACACTGAACACACTACAACACACCCCGCCCCCACACTCTGGACAACCACTGAACACAGTTCAATTAGCATATGTCCTTTCTGAACAGTTCATATCCAGCTGTAGGTTTCACTTGGTATAGTAGCCTACAGTGGTTCTACATGCATGCACGCACGCACACACACATATACACAGAAACACACGCACACACACAAACACACGCACACACACAGAAACACACGCACACACACAGAAACACACGCACACACACACAGAAACACACACACAGAAACACACACACACACACATGCTTCTATTGAAGGGAGTTCCTGTTTCATCCCATTCATCACTTTATAATGTAACTCTCTGGAAGCGAAGCTTCACACTGACCTCCACCTGGAAACAGCAGCGACAGCACACAAACACACGCACGCACACACACACACACACACACACAGAAACACACGCACACACACACACAGAAACACACGCACACACACACACACACAAACACACACACAACACACACACACACACAGAAACACACACGCACACACAAGGCTGGAGCTGGGGCTGGGGCTGGAGCTGAGGCTGAGGCTGGAGCTGGGGTTGGGGCTGAGGCTGGGGCTGGGGCTGGAGCTGGGGCTGAGGGCTGAAGCTGAGGCTGGGTTCAGGGCTGGGACTGAGGCTGGGGCTGAGGCTGGAGCTGAGGGCTGGGACTGGGACTGAGGCTGAGTTCAGGGCTGGGACTGAGGCTAAGGCTGGGGCTGGAGCTGAGGCTGGAGTCGATGGGTGGAGACCGCAGACTTGATGACATGAGAGGCCGAGACATTCCGATACATTCAGATCCAGACATTGATACATTCAGATCCGCTCTGCCGAGGCCTGTGACAACACTGTCTGCAGCAACACTGTCTGCACTAACGACTTCACAGCGTTTCTCAGTGTTTTCTCAGCGTTTTGTAACCATGGCAGCGCTGACCCCCCCCCCCCTCCTTGCACCCTTTCACTCCCCGGACAGGATATATTAACCCCAATCAGGAAGTAGCACCAGCTTGGCCCAATCAGGAAGTAGCACCAGCTTAGTCCAGGAAGTCAGAGCACACAGCCGTGGAGACGGGAACGAGGCACGTCGGTCATCTATGAGCAGGGAAGCGAGTGAGGCGCTGGCGGGAGGGAGGAGAAACAGGAACAGGAAGTGTGTCACCGGGGCAGACAAACAGGAAGTGTCTCTGTGTGTGGTTCAGTGTTGGTGTCGGGGGTTAATCATCAGTTCCTCTCCCTATTACTGTTTCGCTCCCTCTGTACTCTCTGACACCGCTGCTCTCGTCAGAGCACACAGAAACTGCACCCGCAACCTACATGCACACACACACACACAAACACGCACGCACGCACACACACACACACGCACGCACGCACACACACACACGCACGCACGCACACACACACACACACACACACACACACACACACACACTTCCCGAGTCGTACCGTACAGCTGAAAGAGAACACACCAGGCCTGAGGTGCTATGGCTACCGCGCCCCCCCATGCGCAGTCAGGGCAGGCAGACAGCAGAGCTCGAATCCCCTGGTAGTTCCAGGGTACCCCCCTGTAGTTCCAGGTTACCCCCCTGTAGTTCCAGGTTAGCCCCCTGTAGTTCCAGGTTAGCCCCCTGTAGTTCCAGGTTACCCCCCTGTAGTTCCAGGTTACCCCCCTGTAGTTCCAGGTTATCCCCCCCCCGTAGTTCCAGGGTAGCTCTGTCTGCAGGCAGGGTGTCCCTAGAGCAACAGGATGTGCTCTGCTCACAGCTGACAGAGGGAGGGGCGCGTCTAGGTAGCTCGCTCTAGGGACTGTGCTGTGCAGAACTCTGTAGGGCAATTGTGACAATGCTGCCCACGCATGTGCTGGTTTGTGTGTTTGTGTGTGTGTGTGTGTTAAGCTACACCCATGTGATACTGCTGTTAACAGTGTAACCTCTCTACTGGCCAGTAGGCTCATTGACGGGTGCCCTGGCCTGCCTGCCTTCTCTACAGACAATAGTACCCTTTGTCCCTGCACTGTGTGTGTGTGTGTGTGTGTGTGTGTGTGTGTGTGTGTGTGTGTGTGTGTGTGGACCAGCTCTCTGTCTCCAGCCCACGCTGTAATGAAGTGATCATGAGGAGAATGAATCTCACAGAGGAACACTGGACACAGTTTAGATAGATCCATTACTAATGATATTACTAATGACAATAAACTACAGAGAGAGAGAGAGAGAGCGCACATATACTGTACACACACACGCGCACACACATGCAGATGCACACGCACGCACACACGCACACATCTGCTACTGTGTTGATGTTCTCTCAGCCTCAGCGACACTGGTTCTCAGGAAAAGGACAGCAACACCAGAGACAGAACTGTTCTCTGGAAACAACCGGCATTAAGAGGAAGAAACAAGCAGCACTACTTAACAAGAACAAGAAGAAGAAGAAAAGCAGACCACCGCATTTCCATAGCCGATGAGAGAGAGATGTTCTAGTGACATGTAAAGCAGTGGTAGTTACTGGCAGGCTCTGGGTCAGTTGTTCTAGTGACATGTAAAGCAGCAGTAGTTACTGGCAGGCTCTGAGTCAGTTTCCACCGAAGGTTGAAGGTGATACTTCCTACTCTGTCTGCCCTGAGGCCCCTCACAGAGGGGGTGAGAGGTGTGTGTGTGTGTGTGTGTGTGCGTGTGCCTACCACTGACATTAGTAGGTCATATCTGAGGTCTGCTGGCTGGCTGGCTAACGTGGACCTCTCCTCTTCAACTCCCGAGACACCCAAACTAACAGAAGAGGTAGGCCTAACCTTGTCTTGAACCTCAGAAAAGGTGCTGTCTACTTCATGGCTTATTATGCAGATGAAGACTACTTGAAAATCCTCTTACTGGGAAGAGTTACATGTATATAGAGAGAGACAGAGAGATACCTGTATATAGAGAGAGACAGAGAGATACCTGTATATAGAGAGAGACAGAGAGATACCTGTATACCAAGATAGATATACAGATGGAGACACAAAGAGAGGGCTATACAGAGAGAGATATATAGACAAAGAGAGGGCGATACAGAGAGAGATATATAGACAAAGAGAGGGCTATACAGAGAGAGATATATAGACAAAGAGAGGGCTATACAGAGACAAAAGTGACAGTTAGAAAGGAAAGTCAGAAGTAGACAGGATTGAAGACGAGTGGCAACATCTCCACCGTCACTGACCACAGAGCTGCTTGCATATAAACCACACCGCCTCGCTGAGGTTCTCTATGTCCCAGCCCCCCTGCACCTCTCAGCCTCCCTGCCTCAGCCTCTCTCAGCCTCTCAGCCTCCCTGTCTGCCTCAGCCTCTCAGCCCAGCACTCCCAGCTCCAGCACTTCCAGCTCCAGCACTCCCAGCTCCAGCACTCCCAGCTCCAGCACTCCCAGCTCCAGGTGCTCGTGAGCCCAGCTGAGCAGGGTGGAGCCAGCCTGGTGAGACCGCCACTGTAGGGGCTCCAATGGTGCTAAAGAAAGACTAGTGTGGAAAGACTGGATTCTCTGGGCACATCCAGTATGGCTCAGTTTACAGCCTATAAACAGTTGGGGTGCACTTGATTTAGATCCCCACTTGGACTTTTGTCTTGTGTTACCATGGTAGAAAAATGGATTCAATTACGTTTTCTGTCACTTATAAACACAAAGTACTCAAAGTGAAAAAACAGACATTTTCCGAAATTAATTACAAATATAAAACTGAAAATAATTGATTCCATATAGTATCCCCCCCCCCCCCCATCAAGCTGGATGGGTACCGTTGGTGAACAGTCATTTTTAAGTCTTGCCACTGATTCTCAGGCTTTGACTCGGCCATCTCAGAGTCTAGGCTTTGACTCGGCCATCTCAGGATATTCACTCTTTTTTTTCCGCTCCTGAGTGGCTTTGGATGCATGTTTCGGGCCATTGTCCTGCTGGAAGACATCTTCTCCCAAGTCCCAGGTCTCTTGCAGACTTCAGCGGATGCAACTTCAGAAGTTCTCTATACTTTGCTCCATTCATTTTGCCCTCTATCTTGGTTAGTTTCCAGTCCCTACTGCAGGGAAGCATCTCCAGCCTGATGCTGCCACCTCCATACTTCACAGTAGGGATGGAGTTCTGAGGTTGATGAGCAGTGTTAGGCACCAAACATAGCACTTGGTGCTGAGGACAAAAAGTTTGCTTTTAGTCTATAGAATCTTCTCCCACTTGGACTCAGTCTCCCATATGCCTTAAGGCAAACTCTAGCCAATATTTTATGTGAGTTTTTTCTTCTTGCCACTCTCCCATAAAAGCCAGATCTGTGAAGAGTCCAGGCTGTTGTTGTCCCATGCAGCTTCTCCCATCTCACCCATGGAGGACTGTACCTCCTTCAGAGTTCCCATCTCAACCATGGAGGACTGTACCTCCTTCAGAGTTCCCATCTCAACCATGGAGGACTGTACCTCCTTCAGAGTTCCCATCTGACCATGGACCTTGCTTTTGAGGCCTGTTCTAGACCGATTCACAGCTCAGACATTCTCTCCATTGTTTATGAAGAGCTTATCTGTGCTCCGGGGGATGTTCAATGCCTTGGATCCTTTCCCTGATTGGTGCTTTTCAAGAACCTTGTCCCGGAGTGTGGAATGTTCCTTGGTCTTCATAGTGTAGTTTAGGAATGCTCTACCCAGCGGTGGGCTCACCCAAGGACAGGTGTGTTTATTCTGAAAGCATGTGAAATGCCTCAATTGCACACAGGTGCAACATTGCACATTGTGACTTCTGAAGAAAGTTGATTGTGCAAGAGCTCATTTAGGTGTGTCATGGCAAAGGGAGAGAATACTTAGGCAATCAATCATTGACAGTTTTTTATAGTTTTACATATTTTTGAAATATGTGTGTATTTTTCACTTTGAAATTATAGAGTACTTTGTGTTTTATCAGTGACAAAAAAACGACATTAAATCCATGTTGATGTCATGTTCTAACCCAATGTGAAATGGCGGCCCTGGTGATGTAAATCAAGTGCACCCCAAGTGTATTTGCAATTAGTACTGACATGTTTCAGACAGTAATAAAAAAAGTTTTCATTTGCAAACCAAGACCTGCACCTGTCCACAAGAGAACTCAGGTGTGCTTCTCATTCACCGTCTTGACTCCTAACCTGATCTGGGACTTCACACACAGAAACACTACAATACTACACAGGTATCAAAACAGCCAGTCAGACATCTCTGTCCTCCTCCTCCTCACCTGGGCTGGGAGTTCTCCTCATACATGCGTTCCTTCCCCTCCTTGAACAGGCTGATGGTCTGCTTGGTCTTCTTGGTCAGATTCTCCATGAAGACCCGGAAGTACTCGTTCTCCCCGAGGGTGTCCATCTTGCCCTCGTAGCGGGAGAGGACGGTGCGCAGGTGCTGGTAGGTGTCTGGCAGCAGGTCCAGGATGTAGGGAGGGCTGTTCTTCAGGGCCAGCTTGGGATTCTGACACAGACGGACCACCTGGGGGAGGGGGGGAGGAGTGGAGCGGAGGGGGAGAGAGAGGAGAGGACGGGGAGAGGAGGAGGAGAGGACAGGGAGAGGAGGGGGAGGAGAGGATGGGGAGAGAGAGGAGAGGAGCGGGGTTAGAGGGATCCTGACCAGTCTCTCTCTCAGAAGAGCTCCTTCAAAAGAGAAGCATCAATCCAGTGAGCTGCTGAGTTAGGATTAGGGTTAGGGTTAGGTTGGGGCTAGGGTTAGGGCTAGGGTTAGGTTGGAGTTAGGGATAGGGTTAGGTTGGGGTTAGGGCTAGGGTTAGGTTGGGGCTAGGGTTAGGTTGGGGCTAGGGTTAGGTTGGGGCTAGGGTTAGGTTGGGGCTAGGGTTAGGGCTAGGGTTAGGTTGGGGCTAGGGTTAGGTTGGGGCTAGGGTTAGGTTGGGGCTAGGGTTAGGGCTAGGGTTAGGTTGGAGCTAGGGTTAGGTTGGGGCTAGGGTTAGGGCTAGGGTTAGGAAGGACTATCCTAAAGACGCTGCATTGGTTCTGCAATGGTGTTTTTCAATCTCTCAAATTGTGCGAAACCTGGACGAATGTCTTTAGTCTCTAGTTGAGCGCACTTGTTGACTCTAGGGTCAGGGTAGTGAATCTATTCTAAGGACATCGATAGAAGTGGAAAGTCTCATCTCAACCTCACCACTTCCTGTTGGTCGACTAACAGATCTGACGCAAAGATCTGACACACACCAGGGCTCAACAATAACGGTTGCCCGATGGCCCGGGGGCAGTAAACAGCTACATTGGGCATGTAAATATATAACTCACTGGCACGATTGGGCCAGTGGCATTTTTTCAATGCTCAGCGTGTTTTCAAAACAAAAAAAAGACGTGTACACAGCGTAGTTTACTTTTAACATAAAAAGGTTTTTTGCCTGATTTGATTTGAATGTGCCATTCCATCAATCAAGATTGAGTAGCGCCTACAGAGTATGTGACGTGTAGTGGTGACACTCTTTCTCACAGAGTCAGACAACATGCCAACATGGAGGAGAATGAGAAATATGAGTTTAAGCGCAAAAGAGCATTTCAAGAGGCGTGGAAGGAGGAGTTCAAATGGGTATCTTTGGAGGTGGTGGTTGTATTTTTCAGCTGGCCTGTGTAATGTTGAAAAGAGAAGCCTTGGTGTTGTTCCCATCTTTTGTGGCCATATGTGGTTCTGATTTCCTGCAGTTTTTGAAGTTTACATGTTTCATTTGCTTAATATATTAATTCAATATTTATAATAAATGACATAAAAATGTACTGTAGTCTGTTTTTAATTGATACCAGCTTAAATAAAACAATTTGTATTCGGGCCAGGAGTTCAAATGGGTATCTTTGGAGGTGGTGGTTGTATTTTTCAGCTGGCCTGTGTAATGTTGAAAAGAGAAGCCTTGGTGTTGTTCCCATCTTTTGTGGCCATATGTGGTTCTGATTTCCTGCAGTTTTTGAAGTTTACATGTTTCATTTGCTTAATATATTAATTCAATATTTATAATAAATGACATAAAAATGTACTGTAGTCTGTTTTTAATTGATACCAGCTTAAATAAAACAATTTGTATTCGGGCCAGTAAAAAATTACTTTGGGCCAGTAGATTTCTGACCCACTTGCCCGACCGGGAATGTGAAAAAAAACCTTAGCGTTGAGCCCTGCACACGCAAGCACGCACGCACACACAAGCACGCACGCACACGCACGCACACACACACTGACGTAGGCCTGCACGGTCGAGCGCAGAGCCTACACTTGCACACATGCACACAGACTTCACTGTAGGCATATGGTATCCCTGTGGTCAGACAAACAGATGGCCTACTCTACCCCACACACAGGTGTGCAGGCCTACTCTACCCCCCACACACACAGGTGTGCAGGCCTACTCTACCCCACACACACACAGGTGTGCAGGCCTACTCTACCCCCCACACACACAGGTGTGCAGGCCTACTCTACCCCACACACACACAGGGGTGCAGGCCTACTCTACCCCCCACACACACAGGGGTGCAGGCCTACTCTACCCCACACACACACAGGGGTGCAGGCCTACTCTACCCCCCACACACACAGGGGTGCAGGCCTACTCTACCCCACACACAGGTGTGCAGGTCTACTCTACCCCACACACACACAGGTGTGCAGGTCTACTCTACCCCACACACACACAGGTGTGCAGGCCTACTCTACCCCACACCCAGTGTGCAGTATGGCCAAGTCCCCACAGAGTGCTACAGCCCAGAGACCTGTCTGTCAATCATCTACACAGAGACAGTGAGCATACTGAGAAGACAGAGCTGTCCACTCATGACACCAGGAAGCTGTGCAGGTGTAACTCAGTCCTCCTCCTGTGGGGGGGGGGGGGGGGTTAGGGTTAGGGTTGGGGGGCTGTGTTCCCAGACGGCCAGGCCAGCTGGCTTCATTAATGTTCAACTGCTGGTTCCAGAGAACAGTCTAGAATCTCACAGTACTCAGAGAGAGAGACAGACAGCTTGGAGTCATGTAATCTAAAAAGAGAATATTCTATCCACTGGCTCACCCATCTGCACTGCCCGAGATAGATGGAGAGAGAGAGAGAGAGAGAGAGAGAGAGAGGGAGAGAAAGAGAGAGAGAGAGGGAGGGAGGGAGAGAGAAAGAGGTGGGGAGAGAGAGAGAGAGAGAGAGGCATTTTCAGAGTGCACATTAATGTTCCACCTGTGGACTAACTGTTGTTTGTGACATAATAACTGCGTTCACCAATCAGTGTTGTGCTCAGTGTAATACCTAACCTGCTGGGGACATGAGGCGTGATTAACGGGACAACGAGATGCCAACACAGACACCCACCTGCTGCCCAGGACGGGCAGGCGTTCCAGGCCAGCGAACCACCCAGCAGAGGCTGACCTGCTTGACTGGAGGCCCTGTGGTAGCAGCAGTACTATGCTAGCCTAATAAAGGGTGTTTGTGGAAGGAGATGTTCAGAATTAGAACTTACACACACGTGTCCTGTGTGGTTTTCCTCTCTGTGACCCTAGCCTCTATTTTAATTATGCGGTCAGAGGTGTAGTGGACTGTGTGTGACCGAAGCACTGGAGTTCTATAGGCTGTGTACTCTACCTGTAAGATAATCTCTACAGCTCTCTGGCATATTGGAAGAATGGCAACTTAAGGCTGACATTTCTCAGTGATAGGCTACAACCTCACACACACACACACGCACACACACACACACACACACACACACACTTCCTCTGCGGACAGCATAATACTTGTGTATTGATTGTGCAGAGCAGGTCACTTTCAGAGAGACAGAAGCAGAAGTGCAGTGTCACTTCTGGTTTCCAGGGCTTGGTGACGGCCCCCTGGGCCAGAGTGGGAAAGATGTGTCAGTCCACAGCTACCACGACCTGCTAACAATGCAAGATAGGGCAGGAGGGTGTCACTGCTAACGGAGTAGGGGTTGGGGTTGACTCAGGCTTACAGCCTAGCTTGGAGAGAGGAGGTAGAGATACAATAGTCTTGTACTCTCCTCTCTTGAGCACTTTGTGATAGTGTGAAACCCACAGGAAATGGGGGTCAAGCTGCTACAACGTTTTTTTCCGAGAGGCACAGCAGTTAAATGTGTCTCCAGTGAAACAGCTCAACAGGCCAGAACTCTCTGACTAGATCACATTTCACCTCCTCAGTAGTGAACACACCAACGGTAGCACCTCTGGTAGACTTCTGCGGGTGTGGAGAGCTACAGTAGCTGCACTTATGAGGGCTAGAAACTGCAGTCAAATAGCTAGATTGTGTGAAACTCCCTGAACTGACCCGGTTTCACCACCAAACACCAAACAGCTTGCTATGTGCCCTTACATCCACTCTGGACTAGCCTGTACTGCTGGACCGTGTTCAACGCACAGCTGTGTGAAGCCAGAAGGGTAACAGTATTGGGGGCTGTTATGGAGCAATAGCGAGAGTGTGATGATGATGTTGCCCCGTGTGATTAGCTGTGTGTCAGCCTCCCCATGCAGAGCTATCAGTGCGAACCTTAATGATCCCAACATCGCACTTCCCTTGCACATTATTGGCTAGCTCAAGCACCACCGTTGGTCTTCTTAAGATAGCTAACAGTAGCTAATAATGCACAATATTAAATAACAGCAAAAGCCTCCTGCCTGGCCTGCTAGCAAGCTAGCTATCCTGCCTCGTTCATTTCTGCCTGCCTAGCTTCATTATCAATAATAGCTGATTAGCTACGCTAGATAGCAGCACTGTCTATCACGCACCTTGTCCATGAGTTTCCAGCATTTCTCCACCGTCTTCTTGTCCACGGCGCCGGGTTGGTGGTGTGAGTGGAGGTGGTGGTGATGGGGTTGGAACGCGTCCTTCATCAGCCCGATTAGCCCTCCGCCTTTCTTCAGGTTTCCAGCCATGTTCGAGCTCCGCTAGGGTCGGCCAGAGCGGCAGCCAGAGGCAGATGTGATTCGGCACCCCCCGGCGAAGACAGCGCCCGAGTCAGATTCGAGCGAGAGTCCGTCGGGGGGGAGAGAGGGGGGTTCTATCGAAGGAAGGGTCCCATCGGTTAGATCGGTCAGCCAAAACCCCCCGTCCAAGAACAAGCAGTTACGTTAGCTGGCTCGGTAGCTAACTAACGTTAACGTTAGATCGCTGGATCCGCTGTCAGTGAACTGGGCAAGCCGCTCAGTCTTACCCTACCCTACCAAGACAGGCTAATTCATTAGCTAACTTAAGCTAGCTAACAAAAAAGAACCGACTGCGTTCTCCTTCTCCGTGGCCTTGACTCTCTTCGGCAGCTCGCTCGTCTCGTCTGCGCTGAGCACTCTGAGTCTTGAAGGGAAGTTGAGACTGCGGGCTCGGGGCAGTCGGAGGTGTCACTAGCGGCACTAAAGCCAGACTGGCAGCCTTTTACTGGCTTCACTGCTGGAGGAGGAACAAACGCTGACGCCCATAGACTGAAGAGGGAATTAGCCTACATTAACCTGTCACAAAATATTACTTCAGACAGGGAGAGCTAGGGTCAATAAATACAACAGGGGGAATAAGCACAGCCTTGTGTTGCTCCTCTCTCTAGTGTGCTGCCTATGCGTGGTCGCGTTGCCTTTCCTGTGCAAGCCCCTTCCGTTCACACAACCTCGCCCTCGACCCCAGGGTTGCCAGGTTTCTTTTATAGAATCCCCCAAGATTCTGCTAAATTGCCCATATTGGGTTTTTCTAATAGGCGGTGTTACTTTCTTCTGTTTTTATTTTACCCAAATTCTCCGCCCTTCGCTAATTGAGAAAGGGCAAGAACGGAACCGCCGTGATAGTTTTGCCATTATTTCACTTAATGTCGGTTTTACGTCCCCCTTTTCTCTTTTAGTATTCTGCTTTGTATATGAATTGTGCTTATACTCGATGGGGCAATCCTGACGATTATTTCAAGCCCGCAAGACATGAAGTGCTCATTCAAAGTCCCAGTTAACTTGAACACACCCCCGGATTCCCGGAGCGCGTCTGCTCGTCACCCCAACAACCACAGACGCCAACTATGCCCTAGCGACCGTCTCTAGCAGACAGCTCCAATAAAAGCGCTCCTCTACTGCAATAAATAAGTGAAAGTGCTCTACTCAACCTGTAATTGGCTAGTCTGGCAGTCAATCAACCATAAACTCAACAGTCCGTAACACAGCTACATTAGCCTATACATTATTCGACTGGAGAAGATGCCTCCAAAGAGAAAGATTAAACGAAAGATAAAGAAGGCAAAGAAGAAACCGGAAGATGGTAGGCCTACTTATTTTCCATTCCTCTGAACTCTTATCTGTTGAATTTACTGTATTTCATGTTCAGCTTCATCATCACACGGTAGCCTGGTAGGTTATATCGTCATTTCTGTAGCAAATATTATCCAGATGTCATCAGATCAAAATGAGCATCTGTTGATTTTCTCATACTACTGTAACTACGTCATCCAACGGGATACAGGTGCGGATGGACTGATGATGAAGTACAGGAGCAGTGTGTTGGATGCTGAGATTCTGAAAGATCATCTAGGTAATTAGCTTAAGCCATCCAACATCAACTGGTTGCTATATTCTTACTCATATTAAACATGCCCATGCAGAATGCTAATGTGATATTACATCTTGTTTGATTGTTTACATGTGTGCATGCATGTGTCTGTCTTTGCATATGTAAATGTGTGTGTGTGTGTACTTGTGTGTGTGTGTATTTGTGTGTGTATTTGTGTGTGTGTGCATGGGTGTGTGTGTGTGTATTTGTGTGTGTGCGTGTGTGTGCATGCGTGCATGTGAGTGTGTGTGCTTGTGTGTGCATGTGTGTGTTTGTGTGTGCATGCGTGTGTGTGTGTATTTGTTTGTGCGTGTGTGTATTTGTGTGTGTGTCTGTGTGTGCATGTGTGTGCTTGTGTGTGCGTATGTGTGTGTTTGTGTGTGTGTGCATGCGAGTGTGTGCGTGTATTTGTGTGTGCGTGTGTGTATTTGTGTGTGTGTGTATTTTTGTGTGCCTGTGTGTGTATTTGTGTGTGCCTGTGTGTGTGTGTATCTGTGTGTGTGTGCGTGTATTTGTGTGTGCCTGTGTGCGTGTGTGTATGTGTGCGCGCCCCAGCCTTGCGGTGCGATGCTGCACGGCAGGCCCAGATGGTGAGCAGTGACATGCGGTCCCGGGTCAGAGACATGGAGCAGACGCTGCGCTGCGAGAGGCAGGACCGGAGAGATGTGAGCGCAGGTCTGCTTCAGCATTAACAGGGCCTCCCGTCTGCTGCTCCGCCCACGCCTTGCACAACTCTCCACACACAGATGTTTTCACATCCTGCGGACAATTTATGTTTAGCATACTCTGAGTTCTAACACCGTGTCCTAACTACATGCGACGCGAGTGAGCGTCAGCTACAAAATGCGTTCCATTGCTTTGTTTTCTATTGTTATGTCCTAACTGGACACGAGCTACGCAGCGTGAAGCGGCGCGACGTTTTAACTGCCCTTTTGACGCTCTGTTCCTATTTTCCTCCTGTCGCTCGCGTTGACAGGCGTTCCTTCTTTAACTGTCTTCAGTTGGGAATATAGACAAATGACGTAACAGAACAGGAAATTTAACGTTTTCAGTTAGGACAGCAAGCGTGCGATGTCGCGTTCTGTTGCTCGCGTCGCAAGCAGGACACCTCTATCTATCTAGACTAAGTATTCAAGTATATCTTTGAGATAAAAACGTTCCTCATATCTGGACTGGATATGAAGCTCATCCTGTAGAGCGTGTAGTTCAGGAAGTGAAGCTGTAGTTCAGGTAGCTAGGTGTGACGGTCCCCTCTCCCCTAGACATGTCCCGCCAGTATGAGAGCATGCAGACGGAGCTGACAGCTAAGGTGAGGAGGCTGGAGGAGGAAGTCAGCCTGCTGAGACAGCAGCTCGGTAAGGACACATGCGAGGACTGGTTAACCGTCTAACACATGCTATTATACAAGCAAGGTGCAGTGCATACTATATGAAGAGAGCATTTGCAATGGAGAGAGAGTGTGTGTGTGTGTGTGTGTGTGTGTGTGTGTGTGTGTGTGTGTGCGTGCGATGTTCAGCCCAGTGTCAGGAGGATCTTAGGACAGAGGGCGCACATCGTGAGCAGATGCAGCAGGAGAAGGATGGCGCCATCGCTGAGTTACAGAGCAGACTGGACAACATGGAGACTGACTATGAGAAGATCCTACATGTGAGTTATGATAGACGCTTTATTGATTGGGCAAACTGCATACAGTAAATGAATTGTCCCTGCTGAATTGATGAGCCTGTACAGCAGTAAAGCATTCTGTCTTCATACTATTCTCATCCATTTCTAACATAATGTCATTCTCAGACCTCAAGAGAATGATACTGTATTGTCTAATGTCTAATAGTAGATATTGAAGGTCTGTGGTTCGAGACCCAGCTGTTGCATGTGCTTTGTGTCCTGTGCTTCTGCTCCAGGACTCTCTGGACAGTCTGTCATCCCAGCTGGAGGAGGTGAGGCAGGGCTGGGAGGAGCAGAGCGGAGACCTCCACCAGGACTACAAGGACCTGCTCTCCGAGTTTGGCCTCAGCTCTCTGGACATCTGAATGGGTTACAGCTGTTCAGTCTGTTTCAACCATATACTGTAGGCCTACCCTTGTGTTTATGTCAAAAAACAATGTCAATTTAATAAAGTTTTTGAGTTTGAAAGTCTTAGTGCTCTATAAAGCATGGTCCGGAGTATTACAGTAGCCAATCATGTTCTACCCACAGTCACCTCAGATGTCAGCGATGAAAGGGAAAAGTACAACCCTTTGGAAGGAATTCCCATCTCAGTTCCCGCCAATTCCCACGGCACAGCAACAAGTGAATTGGCACATAAGACAAACCATTTAAATGCTGCATTTTATTTCAATATTCAACATCTTCCTCCTCATCACCACAGTCACCAGAGTCTTCCCCCACCTCCTCATAATCCTTCTCCAGGGCCTCCATGTACTCTCTGGCTTCAGAGACCTCTCCCTCCTCCATGCCCTCTCCCACAGACTAGTGCACCAAGGCCCTATTGGCGTACATCAGGTCAGACTCTTGGTCCAGCCTGGCCCAGACCTCGGCGATGGCGGTGGTGTTGCTCAGCATGCACACAGCTCTCTGGACCTTGGCCAGGTCTCCTCCAGGGACCCCAGTGGGGGGCTGGTAGTTGATCCCCACCTTGAAGCCAGTGGGGCACCAGTCCACAAACTGAATGGAGCGGCATTTATTAATGGCGGCGTTAACGTCTTTGGGCACAATCTCACCACACTAGAGCAGGCAGCAGGCCATGTTCTTGCTGCACCTGTGGTCACACATCACCATCTGGTTGGCTGGCTGGAAGCAGGTGCTGGTGATCCCCGGGACAGATGGCTGCTTGTGATTGGCCTTCTCTGCCGAGCTGATGGGAGCAAAGGTGACCAGGGGGACGTGGATACGGGGTTGGGACACCTGGCGGGTCTGGAACTCAGTCAGGTCCACGTTGAGCGTTCTGGAGGCGCTGATGGAGGAGATGAGTCGGTTGAGACTGGTGTAGGACAGCTGTTACACTAGCAGATCTCGAAGATGGCCTCGTTGTCCACCATGAAGGAGCAGTTTGAGTGGTGGGGGTGGTGTGGGTGGTCAGGATGGTCAGTTGTGGGGCTCCACCACGGCTGTGGACATCTGAGGAGCTGGGTAGATGGAGAACTCCAGATTGAATCTGGTAATTTCCGTAGTCAACAGACAGACGCTTAATCAGCAAGGAAGTAAAGCCAGAGCTGGCTCCTCCAAAGCTGTGGAAGATGAGGAGCAGTCCAGTGCATTGGTCTGGCTGAGGTACAAGACAATGATTAATAGTCCATTTAAATATGAATAACATCAAAGGTGCAATTGTCAAGATTTCGATGCAGACCAATTTATAATACTATAATACCATCCTCAGACCTCCTTCCCCCCCCAAAATGTAATGATTATGACTTCATAATCCCGGGGCGGCATCAGCAGTTGAGCACCATACGCACCGGTATTACACAGCCTATCCAACACAGAGCCCACAATCCCTTTGCCGACATTGTAGTGCCCACGACCGTAGCTGTTGGCAGCGCCCGCCTTGCCACTGATGAGCTGCTCAGAGTGGTACAGCAGACCACCTCGCCACTGATGAGCTGCTCAGGGTGGTACAGCAGACCGCCTCGCCACTGATGAGCTGCTCAGGGTGGTACAGCAGACGATAGGATTTCTTATCTAATCTAAAAAATAAAAAAAATAACCCAAGAAGACTGCAGCTGGAGATGTTTGTGTGATCTGCCCTGACGAAGTCCTCCTGGCCCAAACATGATCTGCCCTGACGAAGGCCTCCTGGCCCAAACATGATCTGCCCTGACGAAGGCCTCCTGGCCCAAACATGATCTGCCCTGACGAAGGCCTCCTGGCCCAAACATGATCTGCCCTGACGAAGGCCTCCTGGCCCAAACATGGAGGCATTTTTATTATATGTTCATCATGAACTAGCCCAAGAATAAAGGCTTTTTAATTTTGTACCAGAAGAGCTGCCTTAGCTTTTTCTTTTCCATGATAACCCACGGATATGCAGAATTGTATAAGGAGGAAATGAACATGACTGTAACAGTCCAGAGGGAACCTGCAGGCAGCTTGCTTTTCTTACCCACAACCGACGGCTCCAGATCAATGAAGATGATGGAACATATCTCCCAGTAATTGCAAATGCTCCAAACTCCTGAATTTTATTCAGAATCATCAATTCTGTTGTTTGCCCTCCTACCACTGCTATCCAGGATGCATCCCCTACAAAGTGTGACGAGTTTCTGTCCTTTTTCTCAGAAAAGGTCGACAACATCAGAAGAAACATCCCACCCTCCACCCGGGACCTAGCTGTTACTCTGAGATGCTCATCCACCTTCTCCGTGTTCAGCTCCATCTCCCTCTCATCCCTCTCCAAGATGGCCGCCGCTTTGAGACCACCCACGTCCCCTCAGGACCCCGTCCCTGCCCCCCTCCTTAAGGAGGTTTTTGAGGCAGTTGGTCCTCACATCCTGTCCATCATCAACTGCTCCCTGGCCACAGGTATCGTTCCATCATGCCTAAAAGAAGCGGTAGTCCAGCCCCTTCTTAAGAAAGCCAGCCTAGATCCCACTACCTCCAGCGACTACAGACCCATCTCAAAATTACCATTTCTGTCGAAGCTGTTAGAAAAGGCCGTCCTCAGTCAGCTGCAGCCCTATCTCTAACACAACAACATACTGGAGAAATTTCAGTCCGGATTTAGGGCCAGCCACAGCACCGAGTCTGCCCTCTTGAAGGTGTTAAACGACCTACTCCTCATCGTTGACTCAGGGAAATGTGCTTCACTGGTTCTCCTGGACCTCAGTGCAGCATTTGATACTATAGATCACACCATCCTCCTCGACCGCCTCCAACAGGGGGTTGGCATCACCAACACAGCCTTGTCCTGGTTCAAGTCCTACCTCACAAACAGGACCTTTTCAGTGAATATAGCCAACCATTCATCCTGCCGTGTCAACCTCACCTGCGGGGTCCCTCAGGGCTCAATACTGGGTCCCATCCTTTTCTCCATCTACATGCTGTCCCTCAGCCAAGTCATTCATCGCCATAAGATTTCCTTCCATTGCTACGCCCAACGATACTCAAATCTATCTTCCACTCAGGGCAGACGATCCCTCTGGGCTGGACTGTTTGAGGGACTGCTTGCGGGATATAAAGGAGTGGATGTCACAAAACTTCCTGCAGCTCAATGACACCAAGAGTGAAATCCTTCTGATCGGCAACTCCACCTCGATCAGTCAGATCAGAAATAATCTAGAAAGTTTGTCCACCCTTGAAAAATCCCACATCAGAAACCTTGGGGTCATATTTGACACAGACCTCAAGTTTGACAAGCAAGTGAGATCTGTGGTGCAATCCTGTTTTTTCCAACTGCGCACAGTATCCAAAATCAAGTCCTTCCTCTCCTCCAGCGACCTACGGAGGGTCGTACTAATGCTCATCTTCTCAAGGCTGGACTATTGTAATGCCCTCTATGCCGGGGTCACCGACAAGACCATCCACAGCATGCAGCTAGTCCAAAATGCCGCTGCCAGTCTGGTGACAGGCACTAAGATGAGGGAACACATTTCTCCTGTCCTCTCCTCCCTTCACTGGCTCCCAGTGAAGCGCAGAGTGAAATTCAAGATCCTCACGTATGTCTTCAAAGCCCTCAATGGTCTTGCCCTAGCTTACATCAAAGATCTCCTGGACCAACCTACCAGCTTCAGGCCTGGTTGCCGGCTCAGATCTGGCAACCAGATGACCCTGAAGGTCCCTCGGTCAAAACTTGTCACAAAGGGAGACCGTGCATTCTCAGTGATGGCACCTGGGCTATGGAACAAGATTCCTCTGAACATCAAGTCCGCCACCACCCTGGACTCTTTTAGAGCACATCTTAAAACTCACCTCTTTGTCGCAGACGATCTATAATTTATGTCCTTGTCGTGTGTCTTAAATGTAGTTTCTTGATTATTTTGTGTCTCTTTTTGTACCCGGGCTGCGCCCCGGGCTGATGTAACAGTTGGTTGGGGGGCGCATTATAAATAAAAATAACATAACATAACAGTACCAGCCTCATTGAAGAAAGTACATCACATTACAGTCATTTAGCAGACGCTTTTATCCAAAGCGACTAACAATAATTGCATTTAACATACAAAAAGCCAATGCAATCTAGTGCTGAAGGCAAAGTGCAAGAATATCAATCTAAAATACAATAGGTGCTTAAGAGGGAGGATCCTGGTAGTACTTCTTGAAGAGGTGAGTTTTGAGCCTGTGGTGAAAGATGGGCAGTGACTCTGCTGTCCTGACGTCAGTGGGCAGTCCGTTCCACCACTGCGGGCCAGAGAAGAGCAGAGACTGTTCCTTTCATTGCCCTATAGGCTAGTGCCAGAATTTTAAACTGGATGCGAGCCGCTACAGAGAGCCAGTGTAGGGAACGGAGAAGAGAAGTTGTGTGGGAGAAGTTGGAGTGGTTGAACACCAGGTGAGCAGCAGCTTTCTGGACAAGTTCCAGGGGTTTAATGGCTGACGCCGGGGCCCCAGCAAGGAGGGAGTTGTAGTAGTCCAGGCGGGAGATGACCAGGGCCTGGATGAGCACCTGCACTGTTTCATCAGTGAGGGAAGGGTGAATCTTCCTGATTTTATAGAGCAGGAATCTGCAGAAGTGTGTGACGGATGTGATATGTGCAGCGAATGACAGTTGGTCATCCAGGGTCACACACAGATTTCTCACAGTCCGAGTTGGTGTCACCACTATGTCTTCAATGGTGATGGCCAGGTCCCATGCCATCACTATGTCTTCAATGGTGATGGCCAGGTCCCGTACCACCACTATGTCTTCAATGGTGATGGCCAGGTTCCGTACCACCACTATGTCTTCAATGGTGATGGCCAGGTCCCGTACCAAAGGGTAAGTCCTTCAGAGAAATGCCACTGGATACCGAGGCTGTCGCATCTCGCTGGATGCTCCAGATAATACTGTATAGCTCCCAGACCTATTTGTGGTCTGTCTACTGTAAACCTGAAACATAGAGACCATCATTTCTCTGATCGTTCCAGTCTTGAGCCAGCTGCAGGGGCGGCACGGAGCTCAGGAGGTTGAGTGCTCGCTGGGGATCGCAAGGACCCCGGCTCGATCCCAGCTTCCGGAGTGTGCTGAAGAGTCATTGAGCAAGACACTGAACCCCAAAACCATTCACGTGCGGCATGGTGGCGTAGTACCTAATACTGACCCCTCACAGCAAGAAGGTCTCTGGGCCTTTCTGTGCAGACTTTACATGTTTTCCCCGTGTTCACAAGGGTTTCCTCCCTAAGAACCCAATATGAAAAATGTTCTTCTCCTGACGAAGACGGACATGATCACTTGATCAGTCCCCGCGGCGCATCCCCTGCATGCTGCCTACTGTCTGCTCCCGGCTGCCCCTGGAGGAAGGCCAACGAGATGGGTTAAGAGCAGAGGAGAATTCCAACAGTGGACACTCCTGTCACTCTGTGTGGACTTGACGCCCCATCACCGTGTGCTATGCAGCCACTGTATGACAATAAAAGTTGTTTTGTTTTTTGAGCTAGCTGCAGTTTTTCTGCAGGCTCTCACTGGGCTACAATGGAAGTCAATGGGGCACCCATGAAATGTATTGCAGTCTGAATATTTTTAGGTGTTTGATATGACTTGCACATAGTCCTCTGTGTGGGAGCAGTGAAAACAAGCGCCAGGAGAATGTTTATGTCCAAGCCATGCCAAACATGTAAAAATATTCTGATTGTGATACATTTCACAGGAGAGCATACTGAGACTGCTTAACCGTCTAACACATGCTATTATACAAGCAAGGTGCTGCATAGCCTATGTGAGAAGAAGAGAACATTTGTGTGCGTGTGTGTGCGCGCGCATTTAATGAACAGCCTAGTGTCAGGGGGAGCTTATGTGACGGATAGAGAAAATACGCTGACTTCATAGCCTTTCCTGTATTCCTATGAGAACAGTAGCCGAGTATTATTACACTGATTTTTTTTGGCAAAAGCAAAGCACTGCAGTAGCGTTTGGCGATCTATTGGCGACAATGAAGCAGCGCATTATCAGCTAGGCTAACTAAATTGAGCGCGTCTCAGCCAATCACAATCATGGGGGAAGGATTTTTTATTTCTACTGTCTTGGAAATCGTTAGGACGCACTAGACTAGAGCACTAGTCTCACCTGACGGACGGCATCTGTCTGCTCTGTAGGCTACTCACAACTCACCTGCGACTCCTGTTAACAGGTGTTCTGTCGATCTATGCGAGCGGTGCTACGGTTTTGCGCATGCGTGTCTATAACTATAGATGAGAAAAACAGCACTATGACATCTTTATTCGCGGTTTTTGATTAAAATCGGCGGTAAGTGTAGGCCTACTGTAAGAACATGGGGAGCATATTTTGATAACATCTTTATGTAAGATTTCAGAGAACTTCTATTTCGATCGACCAATATCCTCATCAAGTGAGCTACATGTATACCTGTAATGCTCCAAGTAATTGTAGGCCTAAATTTCACCACTCCTCAGTCCAGTTATGGGCTACTGTAAGAATATGGGGCGCATAATTTGATACTATATTAACATCATTATGTAAGATTTCAGAAGTAGCATATTTCGATAGACCAAAATGGCAAAATCATCTATCAAATGCTCTTTGCCATCGATTCGCGCTTCGGTAGCATTTTTCGACAAGGAAGCATAGATTGGCAGAACACACGCAACGAAATGTGTCGTTTTGCCAAACAAGCCGTGAAGTCACACAGCGCCTCTGTGACGTGGCCAGCCGTGTGATGTACTGTAACGGGGCGCGCGCCACCACCAGGTCAGGTCCCTCTCTGAAACACAACCATACTAACCCTAACCCTGACCACAAGCTCAGGTCCCTCTGAAACACAACCATACTAACCCTAACCCTGACCACAAGCTCAGGTCCCTCTGAAACACAACCATGCCGCGCAAGTGCAGAGGACTTCTCGCCCCACCGAGGAGACGCCGGCGAGTGAATAGAAACCACAGGCGTAGAAGGGGGACAGACAGATTTCGCAGAGCTGTGAAAGAAACCATTGGAGTGAGTGATTCGCTTTTTTGATGGTCTCCTGGCAATTCTACTAAAAAGTATCCCAAATGACCTGAGTCTCCCCTACAGTATAATTCTCAGACCTCGGAGAATGCCTCGTTTGTCTAATCTAATGGTAGGCCATAATGGAAGGTGATTCGAGTCTCAGTTGTTCCATGTGTCTTGTGTCCTGTGCTGGTGCTCCAGGACTCTCTGGATGTGGACAGCCTGTCCTCCCAGCTGGAGGAAGTGAGGCTGGGAGGAGCAGAGCGGAGGCCTCCACCAGGAGGACCAGGACACGCTGGGAGTCTGGCTTCAGATCTCTGGACGTCTGAATGGGCCTTACAGCTGTGGAGCATAGAGAACCTTCTAGCAACAATAGGCATATCATTTCCTTCATAATGTTGTCAAAATACAGAATGGCAATAAAGTTAGTTATGTACAGTAAGTCTTAGTGCTTTATGAAGCATGGTCCAGAGATGTGTAACCTCATATGCCCATTGGCTGTGTGAATTCTATTTCTATCAACTGAGACAGATTAACTCCTCTCTGCTGCCAGCGCCCAGGCTGTGCCAGTCCACACTGCATACAATGGAAACTCCCCTGCTGTACAATTTAATGGCCACTAGGTGTCGCCAATGACTGCAGAATAACGGTGGCCCTGGCTTCGCGCAGGGGGATCTAAGATGAAGGGGCTCCGACCTTTGAGTGTCTCCCTCCTAATACAACGTACGCTATCACTGTACTGTAGGCCCCAGAGACCCACAGTACCTTTCATACATGCTAACCCTAACCCTAACCCTAACCCAGAGAGAGAAAAGAAAACTGAATGAAAATGTGTAGCTAGATAGACACTCGTACAGTATAAGCTAGATTGCATGTCATTTAGCAGACGCTTCAAAGCGACTAACAATAATTGCATTTAACATAGGAAAAGCTAATGTACTACTACTTCACAGAACTGTAGAAGTGCATCTCCTTTCTAAAACAAGTGACTAAGAGCATAATCTAGCGCTGAAGGCAAAGTGCAAGAATAGCAATCTCAAATACAATAGGTGCTAAAGAGGGAGGATCGTTGTAGTACTTCTTGAAGAGGTGAGTTTTGAGCCTGCGACGAAAGATGGGCAGCGACTCTGCTGTCCTGACATCAGTGGGCAGTTCATTACACCACTGCAGGGCCAGGACAGAGAAGAGCCGTGACCGTGTCGATCGACCGCAGGGGCCTCGGAGTGACGGGGCAACCAGTCGCCCCGAGGTACAGTAGCAGAGCGTAGTGGTCTGGAGGGGGTGTAGGGTTTGACCATGGCCTGGAGGTAGGAGGGGGCTGTTCCTTTCCTTAGCACATACTAGTCGGCTAAATGAAGGTTGAATTGAACTCGCAAGGAGGTAGATGAATAGTAACTGATTGAGTGAGAAAACTACTCTAGCCTACTAAACTACTCTAGCCTTCTAAACTACTCTAGCCTACTAAACTACTCTAGGCTACTAAACTACTCTAGCCTACTAAACTACTCTAGCCTACTAAACTACTCTAGCTACTAAACTACTCTAGTCTACTAAACTACTCTAGCCTACTAAACTACTCTAGCCTACTAAACTACTAGGAAATTACTCACTACAAAATATGGCGAATTTCCAAGCGACCGTAGATGAACGCTAATGTTCCCAGAGAAACAGGGTCACACAGGGTCACACAGACAACTTCATATCTAGGAGTGTGTTTCACAGCCATTCCTCCTCCCATTTTAGAGATTATGTCATCACTGCAGGATTATGATCAATCCAACATCCAACTAACAGATGAACACATCACATCTACAGCTGTATCAGTAGGCCAATATTTCCTCTTTTTATTTTATTTTTAAAATCTCTTCAAAGTCTCTTGAGTTATTTTGGCCCAGCTCAGCCTGCGTGCTCACAGTCAGGGCTGGTAACACAACGTGAATAATATTATACTTGATATAGTACATCTCATAATAGGCAGGTATGATGGCAGCAGTGCTGCTGAGCCCCCTGTGTGTGTGTGTGCGTGTGTGTGTGTGTGTGTGTGTGTGTCCAGCCGGCCGCTGTCCCCCGAGCCTCTCTGGACACCTGGGGGACAGACAGCAGTACATGTCTGGAGTGGAGTGAGAGAGAAAGAGGGAGAGAATTGAAATTGAATTGTGTGTGCGTGTGTTTGTGTGTCTCTGCGTGCTTCATTGTGTGTGTGTGTGTGTGTGTGTGTACACTGTGCTTGTGTGTCCGTCGCTGCTGGGCTGTGTGTGTCTCTCACTCACACTCTGTCAGACAGTCAGACACACACACACACACACACACACACACACACACACACACACACACACACACACACTCAGTTAGCCAGGCTGGCTAAGTCCGTGTTGATTAGAGCAGCGCTGCCCAACACCAAATGAACCTGCTTTTTTTTTTTTTTCAACGACAAACAATGTTAAGATGTTTTGGTCAATACTTTCCACAGCCTTTGTCAAGGGACAACCCGACAGCAGCTCCCCGACCCCTGAGTGACCTCCCCTCAAACGCTCAACACCAACGGCTAATTGCTGCACTGCAGCTAAATCGATCAAAAGCTCACTGTTTTGTCTCTAGTTTGTTAGTGTGAGCACAACGTGTGTGTGTGTGTGTGTATGATGTGTGTGCGTGCTGTGTATGTGTTTTGTGTGTGTACTGTATGTGTGTGTGTGTATGGTGTGTGTGCGTGCTGTGTACTGTATGTGTTTTGTGTGTGTACTGTATGTGTGTGTGTGTATGGTGTGTGTGTATGGTGTGTGTGTGGTGTGTGTGTGTGTGTGTGTATGGTGTGTGTGTGTGTATGGTGTGTGTGTGTGTGTGTGTGTGTGTGTATGGTGTGTGTGCGTGTGTGTGTATGGTGTGTGTGTGTATGGTGTGTGTGCGTGTGTGTATGGTGTGTGTGTGTGTGTGTGTATGGTGTGTGTGTGTGCCATGGCAACTCTAATACAGAGGAGATGGCACAGGAGACCTGGGAGGAATTAAACCATCAATCACATGCAGAGAGTACACACACACACACACACACACACACACACACACACATACACACATACACACACACACACATACAGTGCACACACGCACAAACACACAACACACACACGTACAAACACACAACACACACACACGCACAAACACACACATACAGTGTTGATTCTCTAGCTTCACTCACATCATCTCTCTCTGCTTGACATCTGCTGCAGGATAAAGCTTGGCTGAATGTGGGCTACTGTGACTAGCAGCTCCTCACAACACTCCTCTGATCACTCTTCACAGAGCATGTTCAGTCCTGTGTTTAGGGCCAACCTCAGAACACAGAGCATGTTCAGTCCTGTGTTTAGGGCCGGCCTCAGAACACAGAGCATGTTCAGTCCTGTGTTTAGGGCCAACCTCAGAACACAGAGCATGTTCAGTCCTGTGTTTAGGGCCGGCCTCAGAACACAGAGCATGTTCAGTCCTGTGTTTAGGGCCAACCTCAGAACACAGAGCATGTTCAGTCCTGTGTTTAGGGCCGGCCTCAGAACACAGAGCATGTTCAGTCCTGTGTTTAGGGCCGACCTCAGAACACAGAGCATGTTCAGTCCTGTGTTTAGGGCCGACCTCAGAACACAGAGCATGTTCAGTCCTGTGTTTAGGGCCGCCTGGTGCTGTTCAGGTGTGCTGCAGTAAAACGTGGACTAAGAACTGTAAATAAAGACAAGAAGACAAGCAGCGGGTTTTATGTTTTTAAAAATGTATTGATAGTGGAATAAAAATGGCAAACAAGAAAATAAAGCATATAAAATATAGCAGCCATCCCCTGCCATCCTAGAAAGGGTTTCCGAGGCAAGGTCTCAGGGGCTCTCTCTGGAATTAGTTATAATTGGCAATCTCCTTTCAACTATGCTTGCTTTATCAGCCCTGTAAATGTTTTCATTGCTTCAGAAGTTCTTATCTGGAGCAGCGAAATGTCTTCACATGCTGGCTGAGATTAGACTTCAGACATTGTTGTCAGTGACCTGTAGAAAAACACCTTTTTATACATAACTAATTAAATGTGTGAATTAATTCATCATTTCTTATATTCATCATAATTGCATGTGTGTGCTGGTAGATAAGTATATACATTGTGTACAAGAGCGTGTGTGTGTACTCTGTATTTACTGTGTGTGTGTGTGTGTGTGTGTGTGTGTACTCTGTATTTACTTTGTGTGTGTGTGTATGTGTTTGTGTGTACTCTGTATTTACTGTGTGTGTGTGTGTGTGTGTGTGTGTGTGTGTGCAGGTTTTTCCTGGCTCAGAATGAGGCGGTGGTGGTTCTGTACGTGGGGGTGTGGGGTTCCTCCCCTAGTGAGGGTGTGGGGGTCCTCCCCTAGTGGGGGTGTGGATGACCTCCCCTAGTGGGGGTGTGGATGACCTCCCCTAGTGAGGGTGTGGGGTTCCTCCCCTAGTGGGGGTGTGGATGACCTCCCCTAGTGGGGGTGTGGGGGTCCTCCCCTAGTGGGGGTGTGGATGACCTCCCCTAGTGGGGGTTTGGGGGTTCTCCCCTAGTGGGAGTGTGGGGGTCCTCCCCCTGGACATTTTGGGCATCAAAAGCTTAACTTCCTGCATTCTGGTGAGTTGTCTATGCACTAATGTGTGCTTTATTAGCTTGTCTGTATTAGCTTGTCTTAGCTAACTGTATTAGCCTACATTATCCAAACAATTAATTGTTTATTTATTGTTAAATAACGAACAGACTAGAACATTTGTGAGGGCATATCACTGTGACTATAATGTACTGTAGGTTGTCAGGTCAAACATGTACAGTAGCCTACTAGTGTAGGCGACACAATAGACCAGCGGTTTTATGTCAATGGCTGGAGAAGAGGCTCCACACTCCCATAGAGAAAGCATTGTCTGTTCCATAACCGGAGCTTGATAACTTGAGCTCAGATGCATTGGTGAAGTGGAGAGCTTTGTCCCAGTCCAACCCCCGTGTTTCTGCCACCCTCCTAAGTCAAGATATGGCTGTTCAGGCGTTCAAGTCATGGGAGGAACACTTTAGTTTTCACCTCTACCACGAACAGCACTGCATGAGAGTGTGTGACTAGCAAATCATCTGTGGGAAAAAGGTTGCACCATAACAATTATGTGCACTCGCACAAATGTTTTTAGAGGTCGCACAGATGTATCTACTACGCAAAATGTACAGGTTGGCAGGGTTAGGGGTTTATTAGATGGAGGCGGCCGCCTCGTAATTCTCTATGCAGGAAAAACCTTGAGTGTGTGTGTGAGCATGTGTATGAGTGTGTGTTTCTGTATGTGTGTTTCTGTATGTGTGTGTGTGTGTGTGATTTATGTTTGTTCTGATGAATAGAAATGATAGACTCAGAGAGACCCTGGAACCTGTGGTGGGAAACCCTGTAGATCAGTGTACACACCTATGGTAGGACAGTAAGACATCACAGCAGGACCAGGACACACCAGCCTGGCTCATATCACACCTTCACTCCTCTCTCTCTCCTCTGCTTTCTCCATTCTCTCATCCTTGCATCCTCCCCTCCCCTCTCCTCTCTCCTCCCCTCCCCTCCCCTCCCCTCTCCTCTCTTCTCCTTTCTCCATTCTCTTATCCTTGCATCCTTCTCTCCCCTCCTTTCTCCTCTCCTCTCCTCTCCTCTCCTCTCCTCTCCTCTCCTCTCCTCTCCTCTCCTCTCCTCTCCTCTCCTCTCCTCTCCTCTCCTCTCCTCTCCTCTCCTCTCCTCTCCTCTCCTCTCCTCTCCTCTCCTCTCCTCTCCTCTCTCTCCGTAGGGTCAGATCAGCTCCTCTGGACTTTTAGAGCAGAAACATCATCATCAATATTCATGAACTAACTAAAGGGTAATTCACATCTTATATATTTGTGTGTGTGTGTGTTGTGTGTGTGTGTGTGTGTGTGTGGGGGGGGGGGGGGGGTTGGGGGGGACATTAAGCCCAGATAGCAAGCGGATGTATAATATACAGAGGCTCTTTTCATTAGACGTGAGTGATAGAAGAGTCTGATCTTTCTATTGGATGTCACCCAGAGTAATGAAGATGTCATCACCTGGTTGGACCAATCAGACAGACTGACAGGCCTTGTCCTGGTTTCAGGGAATAGTCAGGGACTGATGGACCTATAATAGGCCTTGGCTGACAGACAGACAGGCCTCAGAGCCAATCAGCCCCTGACACGCTCAGTCTGTCTGTCACAGACCCAGATAGTAGCTCCGTCTCTGTCTCTGTTGAAGGATGGGAGCCGGAGCTGTCCCAGGGATATGATGGCCGTCCCAGGGATATGATGGCCGTCCCAGGGATATGATGGCCGTCCCAGGGATATGATGGCCGTCCCAGGGATATGATGGCCGTCCCAGGGACGCTGTCTCTAGGGGACCTGGACCTGCTGAGACAGGCTAGCAGGACCTCAGTGGATCTGAAATACGGTCCACAAACAACCAACCAAACATCTGGAAGGAAAGTGAGGACACAGTTCTGTCCCTCAATGATCAGACCCAGACTGAGACGGCGTCATCGTAGATCTCACTCATACAGGGGTGAGAGGGAGAGTAGATCTCACTCATACAGGGGGTGAGAGGGAGAGTAGATCTCACTCATACAGGGGGTGAGAGGGAGACTAGGGGGTGAGAGGGAGACGCGTTGAGCGCCAGGGTTCAAGGTCCTTTCAGAGGGAAACTCTTTACAAACTCTTTTCTCTAACAAATGGACAGGATGGGCACCATCAAATATGATAACTGTAGAATGATTAGATCTGAACAAATCCTTGTCTTTATCTACAGTATACGTCTATAGGGGCAAACCAATAATAAGTAACCTCAAAAGACAGTTTCAAAGGAACATCAGTCAGAGCGAGGATGGAGTGACCTTTAACCCCAGTCCGAGACGCACTCTATGGTCACATTTCACCTTTTTCAAGCAATACAACTGTTACAGTATGAGAGACAGAGAGTCAGAGGGCAGATGGATGAGGTCAGAGAGCAGATAGACGGGGTCAGATGAATGGGGTCAGAGGGCAGATAGTCAGGGTCAGAGGGCAGATAGTCAGGGTCAGAGAATAGATAGACGGGGTCAGATGAATGGGGTCAGTGGGCAGATAATCGGGGTCAGAGGGCAGATGGACGGGGTCAGAGAGCAGAGAGTCGGGGTCAGAGGGCAGATAGTCGGGGTTAGAGGGCAGATGGACACGGTAGATGCACTGACCTGTAGGTTGTAGTGAGGAGACCTCAGTCAGGACAGAGAGGAAGTGACCTCAGTCAGGACAGAGAGGAAGTGACCTCAGTCAGGAGACTAATGGAGAGGAAGTGACCTCAGTCAGGACAGAGAGGAAGTGACCTCAGTCAGGAGACTAATGGAGAGGAAGTGACCTCAGTCAGGACAGAGAGGAACTGACCGAGGTCAGGGACTAGATCTCATT
>NC_140234.1:26436979-26441979 GCF_949987555.1 Borostomias antarcticus
ACACACCTGCACACATACTGTATATACAGTACACACACACACACATACTGTATATACAGTACACACACACACACACGCACAAACACCTGCACATACACATGCACACATACTGTATAGACACACACACACACACACACACACACACACACACACACATATACACACCTGAACGCGCACACACACACACATACGCATACACACACACACACGCACACGCATACACGCACACACACACACACACACACACACACACACTCGCTGGGCATGGGAGTGAAGGCAGACTAATGATGCTGGTAGGAAGTGCTGTTCTGCAGAACAGGGTGTCTCTGTGGCACTGCTGTGTGTTACTGCATGTTCACACACACACACACACACACACACACACACACACACACACACACACACACACACACACACACACACACACACACCTTCACATCCCTCATCTTTTACTTGGGTCGACTGAGGGAACAAAAACAGAATCTATCGAGACACTAGTAACTGGCTTCAACAAATCACCTGACTCCCATCACACTGTCTGCAATCTGTTGGCAGAATATGGCGATTACTGTCTACAGAACATTTCATTACCGTCTGACTGTCTGTTTGAACCTGTCAGCTTCCCTGCTCTGTTCCGCGCTGTCTGGCTGTCTGAGGCTCAGCTAAGAGGACGGGAGGAAACCTTCACTCCAACACCAGAGCCGCATAGCTAGACAATATTATAAACGCGAGTGTTCAGTCAGAGTAATGTTGGATGTCTCTTTAACGTCGTCTGCAGTATCACAGAGAAGATGGAGGGAGGAAGAAGTGTCTCAGGAAACGATGAGTGCTGCAATGCTCTCTCAAACCAGGGGCACGTTCTCTCAAACCAGGGGCACGTTCTCTCAAACCAGGGGCACGTTCTCTCAAACCAGGGGCCCGTTCTCTCAAACCAGGGGCACGTTCTCTCAAACCAGGGGCACGTTCTCTCAAACCAGGGGCACGTTCTCTCAAACCAGGGGCACGTTCTCTCAAACCAGGGGCACGTTCTCTCAAACCAGGGGCACGGGCCTTTCATCAGATTAAACCATGAGACACGCAGCTCAGGATGGGACTCATGACTGTTAGTGCTGTTTCTGTTGCAGATCCCTGCAGTACCTGTAGGAAGGCCAGCAGGGCGCAGTACCTGTAGGATGGCCAGCAGGGGGCAGAGTGTGCCTGAGGACTCACCGGGCCACCAGGAAGAGGACACAGCTGACGGCCAGATACGCCAGGAGCATGAAGAGCCACACCCCCGGGGAGAAGGGGTCCAAGAAGGAGAAGTAGCCTGGCCTCCGTCCCTGGAACACACAGACACACGCACACACGCACACACACACACACACACACACACACACACACACACACACACACACACACACACACACACACACACACACACACACACACACAGGTAGGGATTAGGATAGGGGAGAGAGGTCCAACACACCTGTTTATACAGCTACCTCCTCATAGAGACAGGGATCAGACAGAGAGAGAGAGAAAAAGAGAGAGAGAGAGAGAGAGAGAAAGAGAGAGACCTGTTGTAAGACATGGCCCTAAACCCTTGAGAGAGGGTCAGGGTCAGGGGGGTCAGGGGGGTCAGGGTCAGAGGGGTCAGGGTCAGGGGGGTCAGGGTCAGAGGGGTCAGAGAGGGGAGAGAGTGCAGTACTGAAGCTGACCCTCAGGCTCCAGATATCTAGATGTTAGATCTAGCCAGCCTGAGTGAGGGCAGGGGGAGGAGTGGACAGCCCTAGCAGGGCGAGGAGCAGGGGGAGGAGGGGACAGCCCTAGCCTGCCACGGTGCCTCCAGGCTGCGTCCGGTAGCAGGAATACTGGGGTTGATTCATTATCCAGCACCGAGGGCAAATGGCCTGAGAATGAAACCAATTACTGGGGAGCCAGCAGAGAACATGCAGGGGGAGACAGGGCTAAGAGCAGGGATAGCTACACCAGTCCTGGGATACTACACAGCCTCAATGGACACACACACACACACACACACACACACACACACACACACACACACACACACACACACACACACACACACACACACACACACACACACACACACACACACACACACACACACACACACACACACACACACACACACACACACACACACACACACACACACACACACACACACACACGTGCACACTATAACGATGAGTAAAGGGCACTCTATGCGGTTGTTAGGGGCAACGGCACAGCTAAATTTCTGAAACAGTCCAACTGGTTTCTATGGGGGTGTTTTCTGACCCTGTTCTGTACAAAAGACATTTCTACTACTGTATCTCTAACTAAGCTTAACTAAAACAGAGGCACTGTCAGATCGCCTCGGTAGAAGAGATGGAGTTCCCCGTTTGCATCCTACCTGACGGGCTGCTCCTACCAGGTGACATGGAGAGGGTCGATGTCGGAACCACGTAGTCTGACTACGGGGGTTCCACAAGGGTCTGTCCTGGGTCCTCTCCTGTTTTCCCTCTACTCTACATCTCTGGGCTGTCATTCGCTCACATGGCTTCTCCTATTACTGCTGTGCCGATGACACCCAACTGGTCCTATCATTTCCCCCTTCTGATACACAAGTGGAGACACGCATAGCTGGGTGCTTGGCTGACATCTAGGAGTGGATGACGACACATCACCTCAAGCTCAATCTGGACAAGACTGAGCTGCTGTTCCTCCTGGGGAAGGGCTGCCCGCACCAGGACCTGGCCATCACCATTGAAGACACAGTGGTGACCCCGACTCGGACTGCAAGGAATCTGAGTGTGACCCTCGATGACCAACTGTTGTTCTCCGCACATGTCACATCCGTCACATGCTCCTGCAGCTTCACGCTCTACAACATCAGGAGGATTCACCCTTTCCTCACTGATGAAACAGTGCAGGTGCTCATCCAGGCCCTGGTCATCTCCCGCTTGGATTACTGCAACTCCCTCCTTGCTGGGGCCCCGGCGTCAGCCATTAAACCTCTGGAAAACTGCTGCTCGCCTGGTGTTCCACCACCCCAAGTTCTCCCACACAACTTCCCTTCTCAGTTCCCTACACTGGCTCCCTGAAGGGATTGCATTGTTTAACTCTGGCACTAGCCTACAGGGCAATGACAGGAACAGCCCCCTCCTACCTCCAGGCCATGGTCAAACCCTACACCCCCTCCCAATACCAATATCCTATCACAATCATCCCTCTTAAGCACCTATTGTATTTTAGATTGCTATTCTTGCACTTTGCCTTCAGCACTATATTACGCTCTTACTCACTTGTTTTAGAAATAAGATGCACTTGTGAGTTCTGGCAAGTAGTAGTACATTGGCTTTCCTACGTTAAATGCAATTATTGTAAGGCGCTTTGGATAAAAGCGTCAGCTAAATGCGTTGCACTAACGCCCACATGAAAGACAACATGGAATCAGCTGAGAATGGTCTCCAGCGATAACAACATAACGGGTCGGAAATAAGATTCTGAACCTCTCCTTTAATCCCCAATTAGGTCTGTGTGAGGCTGAGGGCTCGTTAATGTCTCATAATCACCTCCATATTAGCCTAATTGGGGTGGGGGAGAGGTCATTAATTAGACAGCCAATCAAAGCTGGCCTGCCTGAGGCGCTCTGCTGATGACTGCCTGATGAGTGGGTGAAAGTTATAGTCTGTCATAGTGTGTGTGTGTGTGTGTGTGTGTGTGTGTGCGTGGTGCGTGTACGCGCGTGCGTGTTCATACATCTATGTGTATAAGAGAGAGAGAGAAAGAGGAAGACAGAATGAAAGAAAGAAAGATCAGTAATGAAAGAAAGAAAGATCAGTAATGAAAGTGAAAACTTAAAATGCCGCATTGGTGCTTAAATGCTGCTGCTGCAAACAAAGAGTGCTACTGTAGCTAATGAGAACAGTAACAGAGCATTAAGCACCTGCTATCAGCCCCCCATGGTGGCTCGGGACTAGGGGCTAGGGGCTGGGACTAGGGGCTGGGTGCTAGAGGCTAGGGGCTGGGGGCTAGAGGCTAGGGGCTAGAGGCTGGGTACTAGGGGCTGGGGACTAGGGGCTGGGTACTAGGGGCTGGGGACTAGGGGCTGGGGACTAGGGGCTGGGTACTAGGGACTGGGGACTAGGGGCTGGGTACTAGGGGCTGGGTACTAGGGACTGGGGACTAGGGGCTGGGTACTAGGGGCTGGGGACTAGGGGCTGGGTACTAGGGGCTGGGGACAAGGGGCTGGGTACTAGGGGCTGGAGGCTAGGGGCTGGGGACTAGGGGCTGGGTACTAGGGGCTGGTGGCTGGGGACTGGGGACTAGGGGCTGGGTACTAGGGGCTGGGTACTAGGGGCTGGGTACTAGGGACTGGGGACTAGGGACTGGGGACTAGGGACTGGGGACTAGGGGCTGGGTACTAGGGGCTGGGGACTAGGGGCTGGGTACTAGGGGCTGGGGACTAGGGGCTGGGGACTAGGGGCTGGGTACTAGGGGCTGGGTACTAGGGGCTGGAGGCTAGGGGCTGGGGACTAGGGGCTGGGTACTAGGGGCTGGAGGCTAGGGGCTGGGGACTAGGGGCTGGGTACTAGGGGCTGGTGGCTAGGGGCTGGGGACTATGGGCTAGGGATGAAGAGCTGGGGGATGGGGACTAAGGGCTGGGGACTAGGGACTAGGGACTAAGGGCTGGGGATTAGGGACTAAGGGCTAGGGACTAGGGGCTGTGTAGGCTACTAGGGGCTGGAGGCTAGGGGCAGGGGACTAGGGATTAGGAGCTAGGGGCTGGGGACTAAGGGCTCGGGATTAGGGGCTAGGGGCTGGGGACTGGGGATTAGGGGCTGGGGACTAGGGGCTGGGGACTAGGGACTGTAGGCTGGGGACTAGGGACGAAGGGCTGGGAACTAGGGGCTAGGGACTAAGGGCTGGGGACTAGGAACTAGGGACTAAGGGCTAGAGGCTGGGGACTAGGGACTAAGGGCTGGGGACTAGGGACTAAGGGCTGGGGA
>NC_140234.1:26451979-26462872 GCF_949987555.1 Borostomias antarcticus
CCAACCCTGGAGATGGCCTCAGAAAGTGTCTCGCAGCGGCAGCATCAGCACCAGCACAAGCTGCCTGGATCGCAGCTCTTGGTGAGCACGACTACCCCCATCCTGCCATAAGTAGTCAGTCTATCAGTTCATGAGTGTGCTTTGCCTTGTTCCTTATAGACAGCCTTGAGGCTTTAAACACCGATCAGTTGGTTATAGGCAGCCTTGAGGCATTTGTTTAAATGTATTTGTATTTAAATTTATGTGTAACACTGTACATAGTAATCAGTTTAAGTATTTTAGGGGGAGACAACAGATCAGCGTTCTCCTGTCAGTACCTTTTGCAAGGAAAGCTAATGATCTGACCAAATATAAACAAGTCAAAAGTATATTTGAAGACCATTGTGTAATAAAAATATCCAAGAAATGTTTATGGTTGTGTTTCTTCCATTATACATTTAAAGGTTACTTCTTGATGTATTAACATTTCAACAAAGTGTAATATCTACACATAAGACACATTGTCTTGATATGTCTACAGGTCATGTACAGTAACTTGGAAGGTCTTAACACAACACGCAGAGCGCTTTGGACATGTAACTCCCTTATCAAGTAGTCGTTAGTCAGACACATTAAACAGTGAAGCTTTCATAACCGTCTCTGAATAATTCCAATGAAGCATTGTGAACCAACATGTGTGTTCCGTCTTTTATGCCTAATTGCAAACTACAATGTCCATTAGGAATGTTCTTTTACTCTAATGACTGGTTTTAGGTATAGTGACATTTGTTCTTTGACTGGGAATACATTACAAGGAATGACACACAAACACCAATTTAATTCAAGAAAATACATTTAATAAAAAACAACAAAAACAATAATGGAACAAGATAAAACAGTTTTTTTTGACTGAGGCTTCTAGAAGCAACATCAGCCGGTCCTCCCTCTCCTTAAACAACCCCCTTTCCTCCCTCCACTCAGCCTTCATCTCTGCCTTCTCTCTCCCCCATTCAACATCAGCCGGTCCTCCCTCTGGAGGACAGCCAACTCTTCCCTGTTTACGGGGAAGAGAAACACCACGCTGAAAGGCTTGGAGTAAGTTAACTAACGTATGCATTGTTGTTCAGAAGCAATCCAGCGGTCTGTTTACTTTGAATATTGATTTATGTAGGACCTACATCTTAGAAGCTGGGCTGCAGGGGACGACGGAGACAGCCTGGATAAAGCACACAGAGAACCTTGTAGCCATGTACAAGGTGATTTTGATCTACAGGCTACATGATAGCAAATATATTGATAGGGACTCACAGTTTGTATGACACTAGAAAACTGTTATCTAACCTCATAGGACCTAAAGAGCCCCAGAACTGGGGTCAGCACAGAGGGAGGGGAGGCCACAGCCGCTTCGTGGAAGTGGTACGGGGTCTTGGAAGAGGCGATGGGGGCCACCCATGCGGTTACACCGTAAACAGGGAGGAGTTGGCCGTCCTCCAGAGGATCATCGTCCCTGGTGTGGTCGTTGGTCCCTGTAATACATCCAGAAGTATTATGGGACAATGAATACTAATATATTAATATATGATATATGAACAGTTGAACTCGTTTAAATCATGGAATGAACAGACAATTGTTTAAACAACTTCAAGTAACGTTAGGCTCGGTGGCTTAGGTTAGCCATTTAACAACTCATCACAATTTCGACATTTCTTATACATTTCTTAAGCAATCCTGGTCATATTACATGGAAATGTTACTCTGTTTGTCTTGATTCTAGCTATAATAACATTTAAGCTATGACATTAATACGTTTTGAGCAAGAGCCGTCTGAACACCTGTAACGTTAGTAGCCTATTAACGTTAGCTGGGCTAGCTAGCTAACGGAACGTCCACCACAGAGATCAATGCAAGCAGCTAGCTATCATAACGTTCTTTTTCTAAATGTCATTTCTACCCCACCTATATACACAAAACTGCATTTGTAGCTCTGTGTCATTATAACTAAGATATCTGTCAGAAAAAATATTTTTTTCATCGACAAATTAAGTCAATACTTACATTTGAAAACTCCCGCTGCGGTCCCGGAGACCTCTACGTTCGCCATCTTTTTTTATTTTTCTAACTGCCCAGTGACGTATCACGTCTCGACTTCCGGAACAGTATGCTCCGGACTATGCTACATTTTCGGCCATTTTTTCGCCGATTTCGCCTGCTATATAGTACCTACTATATAGTAGGCGAAATACAGTATGCACAGTTTTGATGCAGCATGCTGCATCTCGCCTACTATATAGCAAGTAGTATGCATTTCGGACACGGCCTATGTCTGTCTGGAGGAAAGATGGAGGTGACTGTGTCTGTCTGGAGGAAAGATGGAGGTGACTGTGTCTGTCTGGAGAAAAGAACCAGGTGTTCAGACTCAGCTGCTGCCCTTACAGTATAAGGCCTCCAGCCCAGCCTCAACCCCCCCTGCCTCACACCCACCCTCCAGCCCATCCTCAACCCCAGCCTCAACCCCCAACTCCACCCTCCAGCCCCAGCCTCAACTCCACCCTCCAGCCACAGCCTCATCCCCACCCTCCAGCCCCAGTCCCAACCCCACCCTCCAGCCCCAGTCTCAACCTTCACCACCCCCCAAACTCTCTCCAGCAACAGCACCTCAGAAAGAACCAGACCATCTGAAGGTCCACCAGTCAGAACCAGCTAGTGTGGGATAGACTGAGGTAGTAAACAGGCATCTCTCTTTCTCTCTGCTTCATATTGGCGCTCTGCCTTCCATTAGCACAGAGAACTGAGAGAAAACTCCTCAAGAATCCCACTACATGCCACCCTCCACGACCCCCACGACCCATCCACTCCTGACCCCCTCTTCCTGAAGAGGGAGAGGGAGAGAGAGGGAGAGAGAGAAGAGAGGGTAT
Organism: Borostomias antarcticus; assembly: GCF_949987555.1. Lineage (NCBI taxonomy): Eukaryota > Metazoa > Chordata > Actinopteri > Stomiiformes > Stomiidae > Borostomias > Borostomias antarcticus. Next base: position 26,454,874 of record NC_140234.1, read on the forward strand.
GTGTGTGTGTGTGATTATCTTTGTGTGTGTGTGTGTGAGAGAGAGAGAGAGAGAGAGAGAGAGAGAGAGAGAGGGAAAGATAATTGGCTCTCTGAAGGTCAAGCTAGTTGACATGTGTAGAAAATATGCCAACAAACCAGCCAGCACTCAACCAGTCCAAGTGTTTTTGAATGGGTTCTATTTGAGCTGATAAGGCCAAGAGCTCCACCGTGTAAATTGAATTTATCAAAGGAAAATCCCTCTATTTGTGAGGTTGAGATGTGTGTGGGAGAGGAAGACAGGCCTATATAACTGCACCACTTATATCACGGTCACAGTCATCAATGATTGGATGGAATAAGTACAGCACTGTAGATGAGAGTCAATTTGAAAAATGATGTGTACCTGTTATATATCGTCACCTTCTTTTGATTTTTGATTTTTAGAAACTGCATTCTCAGTGCCCCCACCACCGCCATTACATGGATATACTGGCTCACGCTGGATTTTAAATTTCTTCTACATGCCTCCGAACTACACCAAAGTGATCTTGGTGAGTCAAACGTCTTATAATATGTCGTAAATAAGGTCCAGGTTGTCAAAAACGAGCATTGTCCTTTAAAATAATAGCCTAAGTAATTTTTGGAGGAAAACATTTTTTTTGCCTGAGTCATCTCTTCATGATGCTATCCACCTCTGGTAACATTGACTACATCCTCAATTGAAAAGATCACACTGTTCCTACCCCGGTAATATAATGGCCTATGTCAACCTTCAGTATGTCTATTGACCCATGGCCCCCTTGAGGTCATTTTGTTTTTTTGCATTTACTGAAAAACTTGAAAACATGACTTAGGCCATTATTTTAAGAAGGTGATGATACTGTATGATACTGTCGAATAACATGTCCATTCTATTCTATTCTATTCTATTCTACGAGTGTGTGTGTTCCTGTACAGTAGTCAATACAATTTCCTGTGTCCGAGCATGTGTCCCTCTGTGAGTATTTGTGTGTCCCTGAACGTGTGTGTGTGCGTGTGTGTGTGTGTGTGTTGTTACCCTGGAGATGAGCTCCCCGACCATGCCGCTCCAGGTGCCGTTGTTCCCCGGCACCCCGTAGAGCCGGTCCCCCACCAGGCGAATCCGGTAGTGGAACTTGAGGATGTGGGCCAGCTCCTCCAGCATGTCCACGCAGAAGCCTTCGTAGCGCTCGTTCCCTTCCAGGGACTGGTGGTCTGGACGCAGCATCACATACGGGTTCTCCTGTTAAAGAAACAGTGTGTTTACCATTCAATCAGGATAGCACATAGGCCTCAATACCATGAAGCCAAACAGATATCCAGTTTTCTCCTGTGAAATACACTGGGTTTGAAGGGCAGGATAGGTACCCCACAGGGATGGAACCCTGTTCTCCTGCAGGGGAGAGGGGTATGCCATTAGACCAAGGCAGACATTCGGGTCGTCTGGGCGTGGCACTGGGTAATCGTGGCAGGGCAGGTTGATCCAGCAGAGATTGAACATCTTTGTGGTCGAAGAAGACGTCTCCAGATAGGTAGTGCTCCCTCAACAAAGGATGGTCCCAAACCATCTCTACTACACACAGGCATTGTCTTTTTAGAGGTCAAGGGTCATATGTTGTCCTCCACCCAATTAGAGTTGACCGGGAGTATTTGTCCAATGTTCTCACCACTACTCTACTTGTGCCGTGGAGACCGACAAGTTGGTTTTGGTGTCCTTCCTCCAATCCCTAGTGTGGGTTGGGGTTAGAATAACGGTTGGGGTTGGGACAGGATCTGACCTATAAGGCCAGGGGTAAAGGTTGGAGTGAAAGGATGAACATGTGGAGGTTTGGGGTATAGTCCCATTAAATCATCCCCATCGGGTCTTGAACCCCGATTTCCCGGGTGGGAGTCCAATGCTTTCACCACTACTCTACTTGTGCATTGGAGATCGGCAGGTTGATTTTGGTGTCCCTCTTTATCTTGGTGTGCTGGGACTACTGCCTCTTGTGGTGCTGACAGAGAAATGCAGGTCAACATTGACCGGAGGGAGGGAGGGAGGGAGTGATGACCGGACAAACGCTATTCTAGGTGCGCTGGCTTACAGCCACGCACAAAAACAACGCAGAGTGAAATGAAGTCTGTCACACATGCAGTTTATAAGACTGTATGTCCATGATTAACAGATTATATGGCTATCTATGTTGTGGGTTGTGCACACCTGGATGATATGGCTATGTTGTGGGTTGTGCACACCTGGATGATATGGCTATGTTGTGGGTTGTGCACACCTGGATGATATGGCTATGTTGTGGGTTGTGCACACCTGGATTACACCTGCTTTTCAAAATTTCACTGCAAAACAGACTTTGGAGCTTTACCCCGCAGTTTTCATACAACAAAATATGAATCAGTCTCTCCTTGCACATCTCCTCACCATTTTGTGTGCGTTCACAGCCACCCATCAACCCTCCCATGAGTAGGAAAGTGCAGCTTGCCCTTCCGTGGTCCTGCGGCAGGCAGAATGCGGTGTGAGCCATGTGCGGTCTGTTCCTACATACCCTGCCATGTTGTCAAGCACACGTCGCGACAAAATTACGCCAAAAAGTGTGTTGCATGTTAGCACATCTGCCCCTATATAACCTGCTCTGGCCAGACAGGGGGGTCTATCATACAGGACACGTCGGTCCTACTCTGCTGACCCCAGGTCGGTTAGCCAAACATCAGTCGTCCTACACTATAAACCACCAGGTTCTTTTTCCTCTGCTCTGTCCAGCAGGTTGGCAGAGATAAAGCACCTCTCAGCCAGCTGCCCTGTCCTGTCTGCAAACTTCACCTCGTCCCTGCTGTTTGACCACCTCTCCATCTTCCTGCCTTTCACACACTCACTCCATCTTCCTGCCTTTCACTCTCTCTCCTGCCTTTCACACTCTCTCTCCTGCCTTTCACACTCTCTCTCCTGCCTTTCACACTCTCTCTCCTGCCTTTCACACTCTCTCTCCTGCCTTTCACACACTCTCTCTGCCTTTCACACACTCTCTCTGCCTTTCACACACTCTCTGCTTTTCACACACTCTCTCTCCTGCCTTTCACACACTCTCTCTGCCTTTCATACACTCTCTCTCCTGCCTTTCACACACTCTCTCTCCTGTCTTTCACACACTCTCTCTACCTTTCACACACTCTCTCTCCTGCCTTTCACACACTCTCTCTACCTTTCACACACTCTCTCTCCTGCCTTTCATACACTCTCTCTACCTTTCACACACTCTCTCTCTACCTTTCACACACTCTCTCTCTGCCTTTCACACACTCTCTCTCCTGCCTTTCACACACTCTCCCTGCCTTTCACACACACTCTCTCTGCCTTTCACACACTCTCTCTGCCTTTCACACACTCTCTCTACCTTCCAGCCTCTCCCTCACCCTCAAACCTTCCCCTAATGCATCCTGATGAGCAGCAGGAGGGGGAGGACGAGTGGGAGGGGCCAGGCTGATTTAAGGCTAATCTAAAAGGCGTGTCTAAGAGATTTATCCACCAGCCAGAGGAAAGAAGCGTTCCTACCTCAGAGGCCAGGCGTGCTCCTCTGCTAGAGAAGAGCTTCACAGCCTCTATCAACTAGGCTGGGAATCATCACTCTCAAAATGCAGGTTTTACTGAGCGAGTCCATTAGCCAAACTTGTGACATTAATCTCCCCTCATGGTGGATGTTTTGATTTGAGGGGTGAAATAACAGTCACATTTTGGGTGAACTGTCCCTTTAAAAAACCCACATCTGAAACAGAGCGTTCCCTGGAGAAGAGAATCACAGGGTGATATTGTATAACAATGACGGCTGTTTCACGGTGTCTGTGACACCAGCAGTGTGATAGCTTTGTGTCCGTGGCTCTAGTAGTAGAACATCTTTGTTCCTGGGCTGGTTGACTGGAGGAGGAAGCTTCATCCCCCCTGACACTCACACTGGAACATTCATACTGTGACAGCCGGAGCGGAACATTCCAGAACACTCTAAACACTCCACCAGCCACTAGCACTGGGTCCTGTAGCTATAGCAACAGCCCCTCCATCTGTGGGGGCCAGGCCGGGCAGCTAATTGGTCAGTGTGCTGACATGGGATTCTGCTCCACCAGTAAGAAGACAGACAATCAGACGCTAACCCTAACGCTGCAGATCCGCCTCACACACACATGCACGCACGCACGCGCACACACACACACACACACACACACACACACACAAACACACACACACACACACACACACACACACACGATGAAAGAAAGAAAGAAAGAAAGAAAGAAAGAAAGAAAGAAAGAAAGAAAGAAAGAAAGAAAGAAAGAAAGAAAGAAAGAAAGAAAGAAAGAAAGAAAGAAAGAAAGAAAGAAAGAAAGAAAGAAAGAAAGAAAGAAAGAGAGGGCCCTCCAGTCAATCAGTCCTAGTAGAACTCTATGAAACTATGAATGTAAATTCGACCATATGTTGATGAAGTCATTAAAGGTCCATGTCCCCCCCCCCCCCCACACACACACACACACAGCACTTCCCTATGCTATACCACACACACACACACACACACACACACCAGTCACTATGCTATAACGCACACACACACACACACACACACACACACACACACACACACACACACACACACACACACACAGACAGACACACAGCTATATAAATGCTAATTCCATTGCTTGCAGCCTACTGGAGCCACTCAAGCATCGCAACAGACCTGGATGGACCATATTTCACCCATTCCTCTTCTCTCTCTCTGTCTCTCTCTCCCACTCCTTCTATCTCTCTCTCTCTCTGTTTCTCTCTTCTCTCTCTCCTCCCCTCCGCTAGGCTGGTTACAGAGCTGTTGTCGGGTTAGGGTTATAGTTGTAGTTGTAGGGTTGTAGTAATAGGTTGTAGTTGTAGGGTTAGGGTTGTAGACGACTGAGGAGACATGGGGTTTTAGGGTTAGGGTTATAGTTGTAGGGTTGTAGTTGTAGGGTTGTAGTTGTAGGGTTGTAGTTGTAGGGTTGTAGTTGTAGGGTTGTAGTTGTAGTTGTAGGGTTGTAGTTGTAGGGTTATAGTTGTAGGGTTGTAGTTGTAGTTGTAGGGTTGTAGTTGTAGGGTTGTAGTTGTAGGGTTGTAGTTGTAGTTGTAGGGTTGTAGTTGTAGGGTTGTAGTTGTAGGGTTGTAGTTGTAGTTGTAGGGTTGTAGTTGTAGGGTTATAGTTGTAGGGTTGTACTGATGACTGAGGAGACTTGGGGTTTTAGGGTTAGGGTTGTAGTTGTAGTTGTAGAGTTGTAGTTGTAGGGTTGTAGTTGTAGGTTTGTAGTTGTAGGGTTGTACTGATGACTGAGGATACATGGGGTTTTAGGGTTAGGGTTGTAGTTGTAGGGTTGTAGTTGTAGGGTTGTACTGATGACTGAGGATACATGGGGTTTTAGGGTTAGGGTTATAGTTGTAGGGTTGTAGTTGTAGGGTTGTAGTTGTAGGGTTGTAGGGTTGTAGTTGTAGGGTTGTAGTTGTAGGGTTGTAGTTGTAGTTGTAGGGTTGTACTGATGAGGAGACATCCCCCGGTGTGCTGAAAGTCAAATCTAGTAAAAAACTTCCAGATGGAAGTTTAGATAAACCAGAGTTCTGTGCATTGCAGCTTTATCTAAACTTTACTTTATTTGCTTATTTCGTGGGGACAATGCACATTAATGGACAAGTTTACAGAGAGCTCTATATATGAACAAACATGTAAATATGCCGGATTTAGCTATTAGCTAATTTGGATCCGCATCAACTGCAGTGATGTTGGCTGCTGTCTTTCCTCCGAAGCAAGTAGAGCCTCAGGGAGAACTGAAAGCCATTTTTAATCCAGGTTGACCTGGTTAACCAGAGGCTCATAAAAACCAGCTAGGACACAACGCCATCAATCACAGCAGCAAAACCCAGCAGCAATCACTATAGAGGATCTCTCTCTCTCTCTCTCTCTCTCTCTCTCTCCCCCCCCCTCTCTCTCTCTCTCTCTCTCTCTCTCTCTCTCTCCCTCTCTCTCTCTCTCCCTCTCACTCTCTCTCTCCCTCTCTCTCTCTCTCTAGAAGAGTAAACTTCAAAGACGGTTAACTGCTCCTGTGAAGCACTGTGTGTGTTCTGGCCAGAGAGAACACGTCTAATCATCAGAGTCGTCTGTCTAGTCAAGCTTGTCCTTCTCCAGCACCGGGAAACACTCTCTCTCTCTCTCTCTCTCTCTCTCTCTCTCTCTCTCTCTCTCTCTCTGTCTCTCTCTAGTCAAGCTTGGACGTCCTTCTCCAGCACCGGGAAACTCTCTCTCTCTCTCTCTCTCTCTAGTCAAGCTTGGACGTCCTTCTCCAGAAACACTTGAGTAGCAGCTCCACTCCGGACTCCTTCAGGTACTTGTGTGAACCTGCTCTCTCTCTCCCATCAGAATCAAATCAAGTGTGTCTTCCTTCAGCTACAGCAGTGAAACTATCACTTCAGACTGAAAATGAAATGGATTTCTCCTCTCTCTCAAACTGCTTTTGTTTTCCTGCTGCCAAGTGGAGTCTGAGTGAAGAAATAACTTGCTGTTCTGCTGTGATGCCAGTTCTCACACACACACACACATGCACACACACACACGCACGGGCATGCACACACACGCACGCACAGACACAGACCACCACTCTGATTATCCACCCGCTTACAGTACCGAGGACAAGAACACCATCTGGACCCCACTCAACACAATGATTATAACTTCTACTGGCAGAACTTCTGCAGAGGTTAAAATCAATTCTCTGTGTGTGTGTGTGTGTGTGTGTGTGTGTGTGTTCTCTGCAGGACTGTAATGGTTTGCTTGTTTTGAGTGTTGTGGCAGCAAGCTGTGGTTGAAATAACAGCACTCTCCCTGGGCCTGTAGTGCAAGTGAGGAATCATCTGACACACACACACACACACACACACACGCACACGCACACACACACACACGCACACACATACACACACATAGGCGCACACAGGCACACACACAGTATTTGTTATTGGAACGAGTGTGTGTGTGTGTGTTGTTGGGGCAATGGGGCATTGTAAAATAAAAAGAGGGAATTGAGAGAGGAGGGAGCTCTTCAGGGTCGGGGGCGGCTCTGGGGGTTTATTGTGCAGATATACCGCCCTCTGACTAAACACTAGCAGCCACAGAGGACAGCTAGGGGGGCGCAATGGATCATACACTCATTCATCATGGTGGGATTGCTATGTCGTCGTTATCAGTGGTGGAGGGAGCCCTGAATGTGTGTGTGTGTGTGTGTGTGTTATCAGACTGGTGGGAGGGAGACATATGGACTGCTTATCACCTAGAGAGCTAGCACTGGGAGTGTGTGTGAGTGAGTGTGTTTTGTGTGTGTGTGTGTGTGTGTGTGTGTGTATGTGTGTGTGTGTGTATGTGTGTGCGTATGTGTGTGCGTATGTGCATATGTGTGTGTGTATGTATGTGTGTGCGTACGTGCATATGTGTGTGTGTGTGTGTGTGTGCATGCACGTGTGTGTGCGTGGCATGCGTTTGTGTGTGCGTGTGTGGCGTGTGTGTGTGTGTGTACTCACCAGTATGGTTGTGATAATGAGAGTGGTGTTGAAGAGAGTGTCTGTCACGTTGATTGATGGACGCTTCCTCTCCATGGATAACCCCCCCTCTGAGTGCCACTGGCCAATCTGCAATAACACACACACACACACACACACAAATATGATATAGAGTTCACCAGAAGGCTGTCAACCCATTCATCTGTTTCACAACAGCTACCTTTTAAAGTCAGTCACAATACCACACACAAGGTCATTAGAGAGAGAGAGAGATGGAGAGAGAGAGGGGGAGAGAGAGAGATGGAAAGACAGAGAGATGCAGAAAGAGAGAGAGAGAGGGAGGGAGAGAGAGAGAGATAGAGAGGGAGAGAGAGAGATGGAGAAAGAGAGAGGGAGAGAGAGATGGAAAGAGAGAGAGATGGAGAAAGAGAGAGAGAGAGAGAGGGAGAGAGGG
>NC_140234.1:26463072-26533072 GCF_949987555.1 Borostomias antarcticus
ACAGTCCCCCCACAGCCAGGAGAACACAGTCCCCACCGCCAGGAGAACACAGTCCCCCACAGCCAGGAGAACACAGTCCCCCACCGCCAGGAGAACACAGTCCCCCACAGCCAGGAGAACCTCAGCACAAAACCCCCAGTTACTCACACACCACTGCCCTCCACCACACACCCAAGAGAGAGAGAAAGAGAGAGAGAGAGACTGAGAGAAAGAGAGAGCTAGGGTTAGGAAGAGAGAGAGAGGGAGAGAGAGACTGAGAGAGAGAGAGAGAGGGAGAGAGAGACAGAGAAAGAGAGAGAGAGAGAGAGAGAGAGGGAGAGATGGAGAGAGGGAGTGAGAGGGAGAGAGAGAGGGAGAGAGAAGGAGAGGGAGAGAGAGGAAGAGAGAGAGAGAGAGGGAGAGAGGGAGAGAGGGAGAGAGAGGGAGAGAGGGAGAGAGAGAGAGGGAGAGAGGGAGAGAGAGAGAGAAATAGGGAGAGAGAGGCAGAGAGAAATAGGGAGAGAGAGATACGGAGAGAGAGAGGGAGAGAGAAGGAGAGGAAGACAGATTGGGGTAATAAATGCAGGGCGTCTGGTTGACAGGACATGAGTTAATCCAGTGGAGGCAGAGATGCCTGGTCTGGCTGTTTACTCACGAACCAGCAGGCCGGGGTAAATAAGCAGGACCCAAATCATCTTATGGAAATTGAAGTGTTCCTGTGTGTCAATGTTCTCTGTGTGTGTGTGTGTGTTGCAGTCTTGTTCCAGGCGTGTGTGTGTTCTTCTCTAGTATCCCGTGTTCTTGAGTGCTCCATGTACGGAGATAAGAACAAGAACATCATCCCTCTGTCTCCTCTCTCCTTCTCCTCCTCTCCTCTTTCTTCCTCTCCTCTCTCCTCCTCTCATCTCTCCTCTTCTCCTCTCACCTTCTCTCCTCCTCTCATCTCTCCTCCTCTCCTCTCTCCTTCTCTTCTCTCCTTCTCTCCATCCCCCCACCTTCCTTCTGGTCACCAAGCCTCCCCCCTCTCCTCCAGCCTCCCGTACTCCCCCACAACCCCGACTCAGCCTCTTTCCCAGCCTCCACTCTCTCTCCCCCAGCCTCTTCCCAAGTCTCTCCCCCAGCCTCTCCCCCAGCCTCTTCCCCAGCCTCTTCCCTAGCCTCACCCCCAGCCTCTCCTCCAGCCTCTTCCCTCTCTCTTCCCCAGCCTCTCCCCCAGCCTCACCCCCAGCCTTCCCCCAGCCTCTTCCCAAGCCCTCTCCCCCAGCCTCTCCCCTAGCCTCTCCCCCAGCCTCTTCCCCAGCCTCTTCCCCCTCTCTCTTCCCCAGCCCCTTCCCCAGCCTCTCCCCCAGCCTCCCCCCCAGCCTCTTCCCCAGCCTCTCCCCCTCTCTTCCCCAGCCTCTCCCCCAGCCTCCCCACCAGCCTCTTCCCCAGCCTCTCCCCCTCTCTTCCCCAGCCTCTTCCCCAGCCTCTTCCCCTAGCGTATTTCTCAGTGGTTCAGCTGAGAGCTGATGAAGCTCTTTTGTTACCAAACTTAATTAGTAAACCAGCCGTCAGCAGCCAGAGCCCCCCCAGCCCTGCAGGACCCACACACACACACACACACACACACACACACACACACACACACACACACTCAAGCACACACACACTCACGCACGTACACACACTCACGCGCATACACAACCACACAATCACACACGCACGCACGCACGCACACACACACACACACATGCACGTACACACACACCCACACGCATGCACACACACACTCACACACACACACACACACACATACACACACACACTCACGCACGCATGCACGCAAGCACGCACGCACGCACACATTCATGCATACACACACACACGCACACACACACTCACACACACACACACACACACACACACACACACACACACACACACACACACACACGCCAATAACACAAACAAATGCTGCCCCCGACAGCAGTTAGTCACACCAGCCCTCCAATGACCAGCTCCTCTCTCTGACCAGGCCTCCCCAGAGCATGAGGAGCTCCTCTCTCTGACCAGGCCTCCCCAGAGCATGAGGAGCGCTCCTCTCTCTGACCAGGCCTCCCCAGAGCATGAGGAGCTCCTCTCTCTGACCGGGCCTCCCCAGAGCATGAGGAGCGCTCCTCTCTCTGACCGGGCCTCCCCAGAGCATGAGGAGCTCCTCTCTCTGACCGGGCCTCCCCAGAGCATGAGGAGCGCTCCTCTCTCTGACCAGGCCTCCCCAGAGCATGAGGAGCTCCTCTCTCTGACCAGGCCTCCCCAGAGCATGAGGAGCTCCTCTCTCTGACCAGGCCTCCCCAGAGCATGAGGAGCTCCTCTCTCTGACCAGGCCTCCCCAGAGCATGAGGAGCTCCTCTCTCTGACCAGGCCTCCCCAGAGCATGAGGAGCTCCTCTCTCTGACCAGGCCTCCCCAGAGCATGAGGAGCTCCTCTCTCTGACCAGGCCTCCCCAGAGCATGAGGAGCTCCTCTCTCTGACCGAGCCTCCCCAGAGCATGAGGAGCGCGTCTGCAGAGGGGCGGGGGGGGCAGCGGGGTTAACCTGGGACCAGACCGGACCGGACCAGACCGGACCGGACCAGACCGGACCGGACCAGACCTGACCTGACCGGACCAGACCAGACCAGACCACGAGCACACATAACCAGACCAGACCAGACCAGACCGGACCGGACCGGACCAGACCAGACCAGACCACGCGCACACACAACCAGACCAGACCACGAGCACACATAACCAGACCAGACCGGACCGGACCAGACCAGACCAGACCAGACCAGACCAGACCCCACCACGCGCACGAACGTCACAGGGTACCTGCGGCAGAAGCACTCAGCCAGGGGACCAGATTATGAACAGAGAATGGCTGGTTATTAATTTTTACATATTTTTTTATTGAAAAATAAAAAATATATAAAATGACTGAGGGGGCTTAACTGGGACTCAACAGATTTGTGACGGGCTATAGCCCCTCCTAGCCCCGGGGTAGCCCTGTCCTTGCCCTCGCCTGTCTGACTACCACGTACCCGCCTGAACCCCTCGCCTGTCTGACTACCACGTACCCGCCTGAACCCCTCGCCTTGTCAATAATTACGCCTCCGGGCTTCACCCCCTTGTTGATTGTGTCCGATTTTGGGTCCTCGACTGTAACCCTAACAAAGTGTCTGTATTGTGTCTGTGTGTGTGTATTTTTGTTTGCCAGTTTGGCAGAGCAGGTTGAGTTATGTGAGTCATCAGAAACACAGGTTGGTTACTGTCATCCGCTCCCTACTTTACAGCTTGCTACTGGCACCATCTGTGATTCTCTCTCTCTCTCTCTCTCTCTCTCTCTCTGTCTCTTTTTCTCTCTCTCTCTCCCTCCTTTTCTCTCTCACTCCCCCCTCTCTTTATTTCTTTCATCTGCTCCATTAGGTTCTCTCATAACCTCAGCAAACATGATGAAAGTAGTGCAGTAAATCTGTCGTATAATGTCATCATGTACATTTGTTGAATAATACTGGTCCTCTTCTCGTCGATCTAGTGATCAGTCGAGAGTGCTGTCAACTTAGCTCAGAAATTATATTTGACTTTCTCTCTTAAATACTTTACAAAAATGGAATATATCGATCGAATCTAATTGAAAGTAACAGGTCGTAGCAGCAAATGAGGTGATACAGGTCATATAAAACAAAATGTAAAAAAGGACATTTAAAACAAAATACAGGAAAAATATAATACAGGAATAAAAGTTACAGTGCAGTGTCCAAATTTGTGTCGTCTGTATAGCTACGGTAACATATTTTGTTTTCCATAAATTGAGCTAGTGTGAGCATGTAATTGTTGAACAGAAGAGGCCCCAGAATGGAGCCTTGGGGAACTCCACAGGTCATTTTTGTCCACTCAGATTTCTAATTGCCTACAAACCCAAAGTAGTCCCTGTCCTTCAAGTAGGATTCAAACCAGTCTAGCACTGTGCCAGAAATTCCCATCCAGTTTTCCAGTCGGCCTAGTAATACTGTATGTTGTGGTCAGCCGTGTCGAATGCAACGCTGAGATCCAGTAACACTAAGACTGAGATTCTTGTTATTGGAGACCCTAACAAGAGCAGTCTCGGTGCTGTGGTGTGGTCCAAATCCTGGCTGGAAGACATCAAAACAATTATTTAGTGCCAGGCAGTTGTTCAGCTGTTGAAAAACTGCTTTTTCAATGATTTTACTTAAAAGCGGGAGGTTTGATACAGGCCTATCATTTGTGAGGTGTCTAGATTATTCTTTTTTAAGAGTGGCTTGACGACTGCAGTTTTCAGGGTTTGTGGGAACACACCTGAAAGAAGAGATGTGTTTACAATTTTTAGTAAATCAGAGGCCATGCAGTTAGATTTTTGAAAAAGCCTGTAGGCAGAATATCAAGGCAACAGGAGGAGGATTTCAGATATTGTATAATGTCCTCCAGGATTTTATGGTTGATCGGATAAAATTTTGTCATGGTATTGATTTTAAGTGGACACTGGGACAACATTGGCTGGAGACAAGGGTGAGTTGAATGGGGTCTGGGGGGTGAGGGAGGTGGATCCTCACAGGTGGGTGCCAGTGAGAGGGGAGTATAGCAGTCAAACCAACTACTTGGTAGACCACAGTCGATAAGTGTGAAAAATGTCAGGCCACGGTAAAGGAGGCAAATAGGCAGGAGCACTATGTATAGAGCCATGCCACCTGGGGCTCCTGACCGGCCTTCTCAGAACTGGGCACGGTTACGGTTGATTGGTGAGGGAGAACCTCCAACCAGAGAACAGGTGGGAACAAATCTTCTTTTCAAAAGCCAGTGGGTCAATCCGAGAGATATTCATTTTTTCATAACTCTCCCAAACGAAAAAGAGTTAGAAAACATTGTTGAGAAATGTCCTTGAGTTCCATGCTACCTGAGCCCAATCTTCAGAGTGGAAGAAATGGGAAATCGAGTCCTCTGTCAGCCTTGACAAAAAGAATATTGTCTTAAAGGAATACTTTAAGACATGTATGAATTAGTGTCTGGCAAACCCGAAATGGAACCCCCCCTGGATATTGAAGTGAAGGACCAAATAAAAATATTGGGATTGATAGAGTAACAAAGACTTCACAGAAATTAACTGGCAAAACAAAGAGATAGAAGTAAAATAAGAAGTCAATAAATGGTCGAACAGGAATACAACCTCAAGTCAAGAATAAATATAATCAAGATGTTTATTTTAAACAAGATGATGTTTTTAAGCACAGTGTTTCCCCCTACGGATTAATGTCTAAAAATGATGAATAAGGAAGTCTGTTGTTTAGTATGGCGAACAACAAGAGAGATGACTAAACGGGAACTTCTATTTAAACCGAGAATGTATTGAGGTTTGGGCTCAGTGCCAGGTGCCAGTGAGAGGGGGAGTGAGAGACTCTGGATGATAATGCAGGCCAGCCGGTCTCATCACAAATCTCCGGGCACTGGGCTCTGCCTGCCCATCCTCCCATTTCCCTGGGACATGATTTACTCTTAGGTTTTGAACCAAGAGAGTTCCAGGGAGGACTACCACTTGTAGATTTATTACCCAGTACACAGCTCTCCTGTTTTTTGGTAGTCCTGTTGGTGCTAATTAGCCTTGTATGCTCTTGTCATTCCCAGTAAGTCCATTGACTTCCACGCTCACTTCTAACTGGTTAATTTTGGTTTCCAGCACTGTAATCTTCTGCAGAAATTTGTGGAAGCCCTCTGTGGAGAAGGGGATCGTCTTGCTGCTGCGCTCACGTTGTTGTGAGGAGGTAATAAAATGTTGAAATATGGCAACAGCCTACTATATCAACAACAAATTACAGTATCTGTGATTTATAAGTATCCAGCAGCTCATAGCTCATAGTTTCTTACGGTAAAAAAGCAAGAATATCAGCAGAAAAATGCAAGCAAAGGCGAGAGCAAGCAGCAGAAACGTCTCTGTGCGAAAGCAGGAAGTTAGATAAGCTGTGGTCACTCAAAACGCCGCCCAGTCAGTGGCAAGTAGCATAGTTAGCATAGCTTACATAGTGTATCAGCGAAATAACTCTCTGGGTCTGGCGTTGAAACTACCTATTACTATATAAGTACTATGTTTACAGTGGTTTTGGTATTATTACGATTGGGCTTTCAGGTCTGCCAACACTATTAATTACAATTTACTTTTACAGGCCAATACTAAACTGTACTGATCATGTATCATAATGTATCAAGATCATGCATACAGTACAGAAAGGGCTACTAACATGTAATTATTTACAGACAATACTTAATTCTACATGCTCACTCAATCAAATATGTGTAAATGTCCAGATAAGCCAATGTTTATTGGTCTACTAACTTAACCACCTAAAGGGAAGTGCATAGGGCCGGCAATGACATTTGCCATCAGCACATACAGTAAGCCAGGTGTGACCTGACCTAGTTATTAGACAGTCACTCGACCAAACGTCAAGAGGTGGACATCACTGGATTCCTCACAGAATCTAGCTAGCCTTGCTTTGAGCAGTTTGAAGTCAATTAGTGTTGACTGCCATTCAGTTGGGACTTTGTTGGGGCTCAAGAGTGAAATACATTCTCATTCATTCTCTATATGGTGGCAGGTTCCCATATCCCATATCTCGGGTTCTGGTGGTGGTTGTTACTATGAGCCCTTTGAGGGTCTGTATGTGTTTGATTTCTCCTCGGAACCTATGGAGCGAAGTTGGCCCTCAGACTTCTTATGTCAGAGCGCGAGCCTCTGAGCACACGCCCACTCTGCGACCACTGGCAGCAGGGAGCACAACACTGGTTCCAGACCGCCTGCGCCTTTACCGAAAGGTTCAGTAGAATATGACACATACTGTACTGGATGTAACTTATCAATATTGTGTTTCATTCACCCATGCATCATCATCCTGTCGACTTGCAAGCTTTTTTAAATGTCCGACCATTTGCAGCTAAATGAAAGTATTGGATGTAGTTCTGACCGCTGGGCTACATTCGCCCTGTCACAGTTGGGCTGGATGTGTCTGAGCCATTCACACTCTTTACGTCATGAGAGCAAAATCGAAAACTCATATAAAACTTGTATGGAACTCGTATAGAACTCGTATGGAACTCGTAAAGAACTTGTATAGAACTCATATGGAACTCGTATAGAACTCATATGGAACTCTTATAACTCGTATGGAACTCGTATGGAACTCGTATGGAACTTGTATGGAACTCGTATGGAACTCATATGGAACACATATTGAACTCATATGGAACTCATATACCCCTTTTCGACCAAGCCATTTCGAGGGCCGGTTCGGAGCCGGTGCCGAATCGTGAACCAGTTCTTCCTGTTTCGACACATAAGAACCTAGTTCAATGCTCCGAAAGGCCCTAGTATTTTGCTGGTCTTGAACGGAGCTGCTTATGCATGGATGTATTAGAATTTATCAACAAATATGGTGGCCGTTGAGGCGACAGTAATTTGGCAACCTAGCTTAATGGTTTGCAGACATTGTAGCTAAATCTGTCGATGGAATTCATATTATTTTTTTTGCAGATATCTTAGTTACATCACGATTGAACTAGCTATCAGTATTTTTTTTTATTATATGTGTGGTAATTATTCAGTTTGACAAATTTACGATGTAGCTATTCTAGCTAGCTAACTAGCATTAGCCAAAGTTGGCAGCTGCTGGTCAGTGATGAGAGACAGAAATCCAGCCCGGCTGATAACCCTCCGTCGCAGGAGGGGAGGGTGCATCAGTCGGCTGTGATCCTTGACAGTACCAGCCTACGTTATGTCTGAATACAATCCAACGGCTATTTCCCAAGAAAGAATCCCTCCAGTGCACAAGAAACTCCCCCAAAGATAATAATGAGAAACACAAGCTGGCAAGTGATACAGAACTGATATAGAACTCATAAGGAACTCATATCGATGTCATGTTCTTGAAACTGGATACACATGAAAACAGAGCAACTATGAAAAATGGGCACTATTTAAAGTTTCAAGAGGACTATTTTGATTTCAAGTATCAAACTCTAAAATGCTTTATGTCGTCTGCATTGAGTCGATACTGTATATGCTGTCAGACTGAGACAGATAGCGAACACAATGTTTTGTGAAATTGCCTTTAGATTGCACAGCTCAACAAGGGAGTCAGCTGGTCATTCCTCACGCGGTATCACTCCTCAGATCACTGTCCGCCTCACTTCACACCTGTATTACTGGCACTTCAGTTAAAAGGCAACAGGCTATCTGAGCATCCCTAGCTCCAGCCCTCCAGCCCCAGCCCTCCAGCCTCAGTCCTCCAGCCTCAGTCATCCAGCCTCAGTCCTCCAGCCTCAGTCCCCCAGCCCCAGTCCTCTAGCCTCAGCTCCAGCCTCAGTCCCCCAGCCTCAGTCCTCCAGCTCCAGTCCTCTAGCCTCAGCTCCAGCCTCAGTCCTCCAGCCCCAGCCATCTAGCCTCAGCTCAAGCCTCAGTCCTCCAGCCTCAGCTCATGTCTGGTCATAATGTAACAGGGTAGCTTTGTGTTCAGAGAGCAGGAGGAAACAGTGTAGACATATGAAAGATGGATGCCAGTGAAATTCAATTTGTGCAGTGCTGGCTCCTGTCCCCCGGGAGGAGATGGCACAGGGGGGGCCGAGGAGAGGAGAGGGGGAGGAGGAGGGGAATTCAGAACCAATGGCAGTCAGACAATTTTATAGGGGTGGCCAGGCTGAGACCATTACTCACATTTGGGTAGCACAGAAACTGATGCCTTGTTAGTTTTTCTTTCTGCATGGCAAATCACTGTAAGCCAAATAGTCTATTTTTTGGGTCACTCTTTATTTTGCTTATGCAGCAACAGTGACTGCCATGTAGAAGTACACTATGAGTAATCATTGGATAGCTTATAATCAGTCATATTGTCCTGTAAATACTACTTTAAATATATGTTAATGTCATTGAAATAGCTGAATGCCCTTAATAGGCAGCATTCATACCATTAATTGTTTATAGGAATGCGTTCATCCGGCCGTTCCAACGTTGAGTTCAACGTTGGGTAGTCCTGTAAATTGTTTATTCCTTCAGCCTGCAGCATTGAGTAGCCTAGCTCATGCTGAAGAAGCACATGGACAGTAATAATACCATGTGACTGTAATAACACCATGTGACTGTAATAACACCATGTGACTGTAATAACACCATGTGACAGTAATAATACCATGTGACTGTAATAACACCATGTGACAGTAATAACACCATGTGACTGTAATAACACCATGTGACTGTAATAACACCATGTGACTGTAATAACACCATGTGACTGTAATAACACCATGTGACTGTAATAACACCATGTGACAGTAATAACACCATGTGACAGTAATAACACCATGTAACAGTAATAACACCATGTGACAGTAATAACACCATGTGACAGTAATAACACCATGTGACTGTAATAACACCATGTGACAGTAATAACACCATGTGACAGTAATAACACCATGTGACAGTAATAACACCATGTGACAGTAATAACACCATGTGACAGTAATAACACCATGTGACAGTAATAACACCATGTGACAGTAATAACACCATGTGCCTTCTGGTAACGCAATGGACCATTTGTTTCCTATTGTAAGTGTAGTGATCCCCACCAGGGCTGGACTGTGTAGTGATCCCCACCAGGGCTGGACTGTGTAGTGATCCCCACCAGGGCTGGACTGTGTAGTGATCCTCACCAGGGCTGGACTGTGTAGTGATCCCCACCAGGGCTGGACTGTGTAGTGATCCCCACCAGGGCTGGACTGTGTAGTGATCCCCACCAGGGCTGGACTGTGTAGTGATCCCCACCAGGGCTGGACTGTGTAGTGATCCTCACCAGGGCTGGACTGTGTAGTGATCCCCACCAGGGCTGGACTGTGTAGTGATCCCCACCAGGGCTGGACTGTGTAGTGATCCCCACCAGGGCTGGACTGACATTATATTATACCGCCAGGTGGCCGGTGGGCCGGTCTAGTTCGGGCCGGTAGGCTAAAAAAAAAAAAAAAAAACAGCCCCCCAAAAATGGACAGCGGCCCATTGGTTCATTTTCTATACTGACACTGGACTGGCCCAATCAAATGCTTAAGACCAACCCCCCTCCCTCTGGTAGGCTCAACCCTGACCCCTCCGGCCCTCCCCCTGGCCTGATGGTCCACGACATCCCAATGTCAAAATCGTGAGTCGTGACGAGGCAAAATGGATAGAAAGCGCAAAGGGGGTGCCCAGAAAATCCAGGAAAAGAAATTGAAAAAGTTGGCAGAGAATGCCTCGAAATGTGTCAAAATTACGGATATGTTCTCTGGAACGACTGTGGGGGCTGGGGGTCCTGCAGAAATGCTACCGGCTGCAAGCACTACTGCTGATTTTATTTATTTATTTAATAGTTTAAAATTCAGAGACAGTGCACATTAAGGAACATTTCTGTAAACATGCTGGTTTAGCCAAATTGGCTAATTTCCAACCATAGTCTCTGGGGCAGATGGTATGAGCACTACAATGATTAAAATACATTAAAATACATTATATGGAAGCGCTTTATAGTAACCATCCGTAATAAGCGTTAATTAATAGGTAATAAGGACCTTATAAGTCCTTATAAGATGCTTATAAGACATCGTGTTAATAAGACTATATTAATGTTTAATAGCATAATACACATGCTTATTGATAGATTATAAGTGTTAGTTAATAGGTAATAAGGACCTTATAAATCATTATAACATGCTCATAAGACATTATTATGCATAAATAAGACTATACAATTGTTTAATAATAGCATAATAAACATGTTTATTGTTAGATTATAAGACATTTATAAGCACTTAAGAAGCTTGTTAACTGTTTATAGACTGCTATTATGCACTTATTATGCATTTATTAGCAGTTAATTATGCACTCATTATGCAATTTTGCAGTAGTGGATCTAAAGCGAGACAATGCATTATTAAGGTTAATAAATCCTTTATTATGCACTTATTAACAGTTTGTTTCACGCAGCTCCCCCAAAAGAGCTCTTTGTGTGTTTTTGTGTTTGACTACTAAAATATTGCTTTAGTATGTAATGTTTTATTCACATTGTATCAACCTTGACCACATGTAGTGCTCATTCCAGATGGGGGAGCGGTTGACTGGGGGCGGTTGTGCTCTTAAAATGTGTCCATATGGGAACAATGGCCGTAGAGAAATGGTTACACAAAAAAGTTGTGCCTGAAAAGTGCTGTTGTGTGGGGTGGCCAGAGGGGTGGGCAAACTTTAGTCTGTGGTGGCCATGGCAACCCCGGGTTGCCCCTTGGCTCCGCCCCTGGGTAGAATAGGTGTGGGGCGATCTGACGGATCTCCATGGAGAGGGATGAGGATGCTATTGATATGGAGGGTCGAAGGAGAGAATTCAGAGAATGAGAAGCATCTGTGAGAGAAAAGGATGGACAAAGTGCCCCCTCTCTCTGCCTCCCTACCTCCCCCTCTCTCCCTCTCCCAATTCAATTCAATTCAATATGCTTTATTGGCATGAATGTCAGGTGGACAATATTGCCAAAGTGTCAAGAAAAATACAATTCAATAATAACAACAATGTAGCCACCATTAGTCTCTCTCTCTCTCTCTCTCTCTCTCTCCCCCCCCCCTCTCTCTCTCTCTCCCTCCCCACCTCTCTCTCTCTCCCTCTCTCTCTACCATATAGAATGTGGGTGGACTGTAACTGTTATATATAACCAAACTGAAACACCTGAAGCATGCGTGTCAAAATATGCTCTGGATGTCAGTAAGAATGTCTTACAGTAAGGGTTATTTGACATACAGTGTGTGTATGGCTTTGAATATGCATGTGGTGTGTGTGCTTGTGTTTGTGTATGAACAGTATGTTCCTCTGTGTGTGTGTGTGGGCATAGTGCCATCTCATTTGGCCTCATCTTCCCCATCTGTGCCAAGGCTTTCAGCATCTTCCATCCCCGCCATCACAACAGCATGTGGGATGTGTTGGAGAATGAAACAAACAAACACGCCCCTTCCCCCAGGCCCTGCTTCTAACACCATGCCTTGTCTCTCCTCATTAGCTGACAGGCAGAGAGAGGCGAGAATATATCCCTCTGGTTACCACCCCCTTACAGCTCAGAGCATGATCCTTCTGGTTGGACGGATGTGTGTGTGTTGCTTGTTCTCCAAAGTTCCCACTTCCACTGCTTGTCAAGTACAAGACTCTACCACGTTCTACTTTCATTACTTTACTACCACGTTCTACTTTCATCACTTTACTACCAAGTTCTACTTTAATTACTCTACTACCACATTCTACTTTCATTACTTTACTACCACATTCTACTTTAATTACTTTACTACCACTTTCTACTTTCATCACTTTACTACCACGTTCTACTTTAATTACTCTATTACCACGTTCTACTTTCATTACTTTACTACCACGTTCTACTTTCATTACTTTACTACCACGTTCTACTTTAATTGCTCTACTACCACGTTCTACTTTCATTACTTTACTACCACGTTCTACTTTCATTACTTTACTACCACGTTCTTCTTTCATTACTTTACTACCACATTCTACTTTCATTACTTTACTACCAAGTTCTACTTTCATTACTTTACTACCACGTTCTACTTTCATTACTTTACTACCACGTTCTACTTTCATTACTTTACTACCACGTTCTACTTTCATTGCTTTACTACCACGTTCTACTTTCATTACTTTACTACCACGTTCTACTTTCATTACTTTACTACCACGTTCTACTTTCATTACTTTACTACCACGTTCTACTTTCACTACTTTACCACCACATTCTACTTTCATTACTTTACTACCACGTTCTACTTTCATTGCTTTACTACCACGTTCTACTTTCATTACTTTACTACCACGTTCTACTTTCATTACTTTACTACCAAGTTCTACTTTCATTACTTTACTACCACGTTCTACTTTCATTGCTTTACTACCACGTTCTACTTTCATTACTTTACTACCACGTTCTACTTTAATTACTTTACTAGCACGTTCTACTTTAATTACTTTACTACCACATTCTACTTTAATTACTTTACCACCACGTTCTACTTTAATTATTTTACTACCACATTCTACTTTAATTACTTTACTACCATGTTCTACTTTAATTACTTAACTACCACGTTCTACTTTACTTATTTTACTACCACATTCTACTTTAATTACTTTACTACCACATTCTACTTTAATTACTTTACTACCACATTCTACTTTAATTACTTTACTACCACGTTCTACTTTAATTACTTTACTACCACGTTCTACTTTAATTAATCTCAGTAGGTTTTACTCTCACAGAAGGTCTGGGGGGAGAGAGAGAAGTAGTTATATTCAGATCAGTGTTTCCCCTAGGATGTTTTTCGGGGGGGTGGTAGGTCTCCTGAGACTAGTGTTGTCTCGGGGCAAACATGTCACAGATACATGGTGTCAACAGTGTTGTCATAGACACGCACAGAAAGGCGTATTTTCTTTACATTTCTCTATATTGAGCTGAAATTAAACAAGTGCACATAACGTTGGTAAATAAATAGTAACAATATGTATTTACAACACACATACATTACGAGAAGAAAAAAAAAATGTCTGCAGAAAATGTGTGTGAATGCTTAACAGCTGAAAAGAAATCGCAAAAGTATTGCTGAAAATGCATGTAATCCTAAATGGGAAAAATGTGAACTAACTTGAATGCAACACCATTTTGTCAAAGCACATAGCTTAGCTAAAGTTAGCCTACATAGTTACTCGCATCAGAAGACATAGACTAAACTGGTTACATTACTTATGTAGCTAGCTACAGCAACAGAACATTTTTTCATCTAATCATCTCTCACTCCAGGTCAAAAAACACTCCACAAGCTGTGATGCTAATTTTCGCTATGTTAAACTTCATTGACTTATGCTAAGAATGTTAGCGATCCAAAAGCCCACTATTTTTGACCTTTTGGCTCTTTCAGGAGGGGCAGGATGTCCCGTTGGGGGGCGGGCAATGCTAGGGGAAAGACTGTTTTCAGATATTCATAGTTCGATTCCATCTAATGCCAAAGAGCATGTTGACAATCTGAAACCAAGACAGCGGGATCATTATTCTCTTACTGAATGTCACACTGGAGCTGTTAAAGGTGAACAGCCTCCGTATGTACCAGGCAACGTGACATTTACACAAGGAGCAGAGGAGCAGAGAGACATTTCACCACCTGCTACACGTGTCTAATATGGTAGGGTACATTATAATGTGATGTTTCTATTATTCCAGGCACGGGTCAATATATTTTCACTAATTGGTTTGGCTGATCTGGATTGGCCCTTGGACTGCATGTTGCATTGCATTAGAAGGGTGGGCTGGCTGTAGCTCAGGAGGTAGAGCGGGTCGTCCAATCACCATAAGGTCCTGCTCCTCCTGTCCAAATGTCGAAGTGTCACTGGGCAAGACACTGAACCCCAAATTGCTCCCAATGAGCAGACTAGCACATTGCATAGCAGTGGCCACCATTGGTGTGTGAATGTATGTGTGTGTGTGTGTGTGTGTGTGTGTGTGTGTGTGTGTGTGTGTGTGTGAATGGGTGAATGAGAGGCCATTGTAAAGCACTTTGGATAAACGTGCTATATAAGTGGTCCATTTACCGTTTACCATTCATAGAAGGGGTGTTACTTTATACCAATGCTTGAGTGTATGTGAAAGATAAAACACATTGGAGACATAATCACTGGGTATAAGACCTCTCGTTAACAAAACGATTGCCTAGAAGTCATAATTAATGATATATACTGGAATCTGGGTTTTGTCATTTTATTTGGGAGTAAGTTTGTTTATAGAGTGATTAGTAACATTAAGATACTAGATATGCAGGGTTGTCATACCAAAATATAAACTAGAGACATGTAACAAGACAAAAATACCTAGTTAGACCGCTGTCAACTGACCGTAAGGGTTAGGGTTAGGGTTTAGGGTGTATTTTCATGAGGCCTGTAGGGGGCGACGCAGCACTACCAAACCAGTAAACACAGATGAGAATGAAGCGAAATGGCAGAATGCAAGACGCAGTTCAGTCAAAAACAATCTGAAAGTCTATTTTCGTGCTTTCTTTCACTGTTGATTGTGTATGGGTGCGCCAGGCTTACTCTGGCATATAGGAGAAAACGCCACTGTTCATCACAGAAGGGCTCTCGTTCAAATTGAACCACTCAAAGAAAACATGTTCACCATGACCTTTCGTTGTAGAATGCTATTATGTGGGTAGGGGAATGCCTTTAGGGCTTTGTGTTTGAAAAATGTGTGTGTGTGTGTGTGTGTGTGTGTGTGTGTGTGTGTGTGTGTATGTGTGTATGTGTGTGTGAGTGTGTGTGTGTGTGTGTGTAAGTGTGTGTGTGTGGGGGGGGGTCTACGGTATTGTTATTACCTGCGCCCAAGCCACAGCACAGTTCATGTTTTTGGTGCCGTGTGTGCGTGTGTGCGTGCCTGAATCACAGACCAGATCCACAAATGAAAACAAAACCTATAACGAAGCCAGCTGTGTGGGGGCGCTAGAGACGCGGGGTTTGGACAGGGGTGTGCGGGGGGAGAGCCCAGAGTTCACCGCTCTGGCCCTGCTGGCTTTGACCCGAGGGGGGTCATTTGGGCCAATTTAGAACCCACTAAATGTTGGCGCAGACAGAGCCATAACATGCATTCAGGGGCGGAGGTCTGTGCCCTCTGCGCACCATTTCCAGTCATGTCTTCCTCTGAGCCCACTCTCTCACCAGTTCCACACACACACACACACACACACACACACACACACACACACACACACACACACACTCACACAGACACAGACACACACACACACACACAAACAGACACACACACATACACACACACACACACACTATCAATGCTATCCCTTTCTCAGAGGATCGTCCACAAGGATAAAAGCTTGTTCTCTGTTCAGGCGAAGCCATCAGAAGGCTTAGCCAGAGAAAACCAGCCTTCTGCTGTCCTACTAAACAATAGAACACAGACAGACACAGAGCTGAACCCCCCCCCCCCCCCCCCCCCCCCAGCCCCGCCCCGTTGACCCAATCAGATTCCAGAGTCCAGAAGCCCTTTTAACTCTGCTCATTAAAGTGGGACGAAGTCTTTCTGAATGTGGAAGCGATTTGTTACCAATTTGCAAATCTAATGGGGTTTAGTACAATTAGTATAATTGACATCAGCGTGGCGATGGTGTGAACTGGTAATTGGTGCCATCTGGTGATGGGATGCAGGTGGGAGACTGTGTGTGAGGCGAAGATGATGATGATGGTGATGATGATGATGATGAAGCCATGGTGGATTCTCATCCTTTCTATGGTCTCGGAGGAGAGGAGACACACCAACACCATTGTGTTGTGCTCGACTGGCTCGAATATGGCTCCACTTTTCTCTCACACACACACACACACACACACACACACACACACACACACACACACACACACACACACACACACACACACACAGAGTGCAGTCCTAGAGCCGGAGAGTGCAGTAGCCAGGAGGAGGTGCGTACCTGCCTGAGGCCATCCGGGCCGTGCTGCATGATCCTGAGCGCGTAGTTGGAGCGCTGCCCTCTACTGTTGAACTCAATGTGTCCCGTCAGACCCTCCAGCTCCACCTGTCCAGGGAGAGGGCTCAGCGTGACCACGTCTGCCTCAGAGATCACTCTCACCTCCTCTCTCTAGCTCGCAATCACACACGCCCTCCATCATAAATCATTGATTATTGATTAAAAACATGTTTTATTAAATTCTTTATTAATCAAGTTAATTCTGCTAAACTGAGAGGTGACAGCTAATTAATAAAATCTTGTCAGGCTGTAATATTAGGATATGTGGACCTGAGCAGGGCTGACTTTTGTGTGTTCAGAATGGCGTCTCAGAGAAGTCTGTCGAACAGCAGGCCACCGCCATGGTGACTGAGAGAGGAAACGCTGTTTCCATGTATTGCAATGTTTCAGTACATGTTCCAGAACATTATTATCCCAGGACTGACTAACATGACTTGCAGCGTCATTCCCCTCCCGGCCAGCGGGGGCGCTCCTCTCACCATACGCAGGTAGTTCATGAGGCTGGTTCCGTGCTCCCAGATCTTGGAGGACTTGCAGGACAGCTGCGTGGCGCCCACGTTCTGACTCCTGTTCAGCTCCTGGACCGCCGCCGCCACGGCGTGCACTGAGTCAAACAGCAATGCCGAGGACAGCTGTGCAGACACACACACACACACACACACACACAGACACACACACACACACACACACACTGAGTCAAACAGCAACGCCGAGGACAGCTGCACACACACACACACAGTCAAACAGCAACGCCGAGGACAGCTGCACACACACACACACACACACACACTGAGTCAAACAGCAACGCCGAGGACAGCTGCACACGCACGCACACACACACACGCACGCACACACACTGAGTCAAACACACACTGAGTCAAACAGCAATGCCGAGATGTTTCTCGGGCATGAACGGAGGCGAACTCAAACTCGCATTAGCAGCAAAACAGCTAGAGGAATCATCGTAATTTTAGCTAACTGCTTTAGCCACCGATAGCTGCTGTCTTGTTCTTCACGTCTTCTCCTTCGGTAAAAAATGACAGCGTTGCATTGTGGTACATCGTATGTTCACTAGAAATCAATGTGAATTGGGGGTATTTTGTAGTGGACTATATAGTGATTGAAATTAACTGTTGAGAATTCGAACACTGCAAAAAAAATGGCGGACACACTATATAGTGCACTATATAGGGAATAGGGAATGGTTTCGAACACAGCTATACTGTTGGATAATGTTGTCATTGTATTTAAATATGTAAAATGTATGAATGAGATTTTATTGTTAATTTTTTTTTTTTGCGATCAATTTTTTATTGACACCATTCTTCAACACATTAAACACAAGTAAACACAACACTTATCAGGTGGTGTACAAAAAAGGAACAGAGCCCAACCCCTCGCCCACCGCCCTCCCACAAGCCTCCCACAGTGCACAGAACATACACAATACATACAGTCCCCAACTCAACCCCCCCCTCCACCCTCTGTGGTCTCAAAAAAAAAGGAATTTGTATTTTTATTAAATAAAATAATAACACACACACACACACCTCATCCTTGCCTAATCACTGTCTACTGCCAGATGATCTAGCTGCTGTGATGTTGAAGTCATCATGTTAGTAATTTATGCCACTGTAGCTCTCCACAGGCTAACAGTTTTGAGTTTTGCTTTGTTAACTCTTGCTGTGGAAAGCTGAAGCATCACTATATCCAGAAAGAGTGCCAGCCACTGCCGTATAGAAAGAGAATGATTAGGGACCCAACGCTGGGCTATCATCTTCTTAGTTGCTGTCGAACCAGCTAGCCTTTCAATCAAGTTCATCTTAGAATCATCATTCAGTAACAAGACAACCGGGTCCAGGGAATTGGACAACCTATCATGTCAGAAATTATCGATGTTGTTTTATGCCAAAACGCATGCACTCCTTCACACTCCCATACCATATGCAAGAAGGTCCCAGTTTGTTCAGGTTGGCAGAAGGTACAGAAGGGATGGGGAGTGACTTTAGTAATGTACAGTGTAGTCAATGTAGGGGGTGGGGATAAGGGTAATGATGTAGGGGGTGGGGGTAAGACAGGCTAGAGGGTAATGATGTAGGGCTTGGGGTAAGACAGGCTAGAGGGTAATGATGTAGGGCTGGGGGTAAGACAGGCTAGAGGGTAATGATGTAGGGGTGGGGGTAAGACAGGCTAGAGGGTAATGATGTAGGGGTGGGGGTAAGACAGGCTAGAGGGTAATGATGTAGGGGTGGGGGTAAGACAGGCTAGAGGGTAATGATGTAGGGGGTGGGGGTAAGACAGGCTAGAGGGTAATGATGTAGGGGTGGGGGTAAGACAGGCTAGAGGGTAATGATGTAGGGCTGGTGGTAAGACAGGCTAGAGGGTAATGATGTAGGGGTGGGGGTAAGACAGGCTAGAGGGTAATGATGTAGGGGTGGGGGTAAGACAGGCTAGAGGGTA
Source organism: Borostomias antarcticus (assembly GCF_949987555.1). Lineage (NCBI taxonomy): Eukaryota > Metazoa > Chordata > Actinopteri > Stomiiformes > Stomiidae > Borostomias > Borostomias antarcticus. Next base: position 26,482,155 of record NC_140234.1, read on the forward strand.
ATGATATAGGGGGTGGGGGTAAGACAGGCTAGAGGGTAATGATGTAGGGGGTGGGGGTAAGACAGGCTAGAGGGTAATGATATAGGGGGTGGGGGTAAGACAGGCTAGAGGGTAATGATGTAGGGGGTGGGGGTAAGACAGGCTAGAGGGTAATGATGTAGGGGGTGGGGGTAAGACAGGCTAGAGGGTAATGATGTAGGGGGTGGGGGTAAGACAGGCTAGAGGGTAATGATGTAGGGGTGGGGGTAAGACAGGCTAGAGGGTAATGATGTAGGGGTGGGGGTAAGACAGGCTAGAGGGTAATGATGTAGGGGGTGGGGGTAAGACAGGCTAGAGGGTAATGATGTAGGGGGTGGGGGTAAGACAGGCTAGAGGGTAATGATGTAGGGGTGGGGGTAAGACAGGCTAGAGGGTAATGATGTAGGGGGTGGGGGTAAGACAGGCTAGAGGGTAATGATGTAGGGGGTGGGGGTAAGACAGGCTAGAGGGTAATGATGTAGGGGTAGGGGTAAGACAGGCTAGAGGGTAATGATGTAGGGCTGGTGGTAAGACAGGCTAGAGGGTAATGATGTAGGGGGTGGGGATAAGACAGGCTAGAGGGTAATGATGTAGGGCTGGGGGTAAGACAGGCTAGAGGGTAATGATGTAGGGCTGGTGGTAAGACAGGCTAGAGGGTAATGATGTAGGGGTGGGGGTAAGACAGGCTAGAGGGTAATGATGTAGGGGTGGGGGTAAGACAGGCTAGAGGGTAATGATATAGGGGGTGGGGGTAAGACAGGCTAGAGGGTAATGATGTAGGGGTGGGGGTAAGACAGGCTAGAGGGTAATGATGTAGGGGGTGGGGGTAAGACAGGCTAGAGGGTAATGATGTAGGGGGTGGGGGTAAGACAGGCTAGAGGGTAATGATGTAGGGGGGGGGGGTAAGACAGGCTAGAGGGTAATGATGTAGGGGGTGGGGGTAAGACAGGCTAGAGGGTAATGATGTAGGGGTGGGGGTAAGACAGGCTAGAGGGTAATGATGTAGGGGGTGGGGGTAAGACAGGCTAGAGGGTAATGATGTAGGGGGTGGGGGTAAGACAGGCTAGAGGGTAATGATGTAGGGGGGGGGGGTAAGACAGGCTAGAGGGTAATGATGTACACGGTTTGTTAAGTCCACACTAAACACATTTTACAGTCATTACTACTCGGATGTGTCCCTGGAGAGGCTGCAGAGAAGAAGGAGCAGCTTGGGAAACAATAGTTCTAGAGTGATTGCTACCATCTGAGATGCACACTGATGAGGATGTGGAGGGGAGAGAAGGGAGGAGGATGAGAGGATAGGAATGGAATGGAGAGGAGAAGAGAGCAGAGGAGAAGAGAAGAGAGGACTGCCTGTTCTAATTCTTGGGCCACCTGACGGTATAATGTTAGGCCTGTCTCCTGGTCACATCTGTATTCTTCTCTCTGAAGCCGATCCCCTGTGCCTGTCTGTGTCTGTCGTGGCTCTCCTAGTCCCCTGATCTCTGTTCAGGGTTAATGACCCTCTCCTAGTCCCCTGATCTCTGTTCAGGGTTAAGGACCCCCTCCTAGCCCCTGATCTCTGGTCAGGGTTAATGACCCCCTCCTAGCCCCTGATCTCTGTTCAGGGTTAATGACCCCCTCCTAGTCCCCTGATCTCTGTTCAGGGTTAAGGACCCTCCTAGTCCCCTGATCTATGTTCAGGGTTAAGGACCCTCTCCTAGTCCCCTGATCTCTGTTCAGGGTTAAGGACCCTCTCCTAGTCCCCTGATCTCTGTTCAGGGTTAATGACCCCCTCCTAGTCCCCTGATCTCTGTTCAGGGTTAAGGACCCTCCTAGTCCCCTTATCTCTGGTCAGGGTTAAGGACCCTCCTAGTCCCCTGATCTCTGGTCAGGGTTAAGGACCCTCCTAGTCCCCTTAGCTCTGGTCAGGGTTAAGGACCCTCCTAGTCCCCTTAACTACAGGCTCAGATCTGTTGTTGTCTTTCCATGACGCCACAAAACATTGATTGATTAATTAAAAATAACTCACTAATTAAAAAGGAAAAGAAGCAACAAGAAAAACACATCTGGTGTCTGCTTACAGAAGCGATTCATTTCCTCTAGGGCTTCATTAAGAACAAGGAATTAAATTAATGAACGACTGCCAGCTTCTATATGAAGTCTGGGGAAAAAAAAACATCAAGCCCCTTTACGCTGATACCCTCCTGTTTAAACAAGAGAGGAAGTGGGTTATGAATAGCAGTGCTAGGAAGATTGATCCACTTGCCATTCCCAACCCCTGGCCAGTTCTGAATACGACTAGCTAATCAGGAAGGCCATGGGGGGCAGGTGGGGCCGTGTGGAGGTCTGGGAGGGGCGGAGCTGCTCTAACGGGCTATGAGATCATGAGCAGGCTCAGATGACGGAGCCACATCTGGAGGTCATGAGCAGAGGAGGTAGAACTGCTGGAGGAAAATAAAACAGCGATGAAATGTTCAGGTGAAATCAGGTTATGTTGAGAGGACTCTGTTCTGTCAAAGAGGATAGGTGCTCAAGGCATCCATCTTCTCCAGTGCATCATCAGTCACCCTGACTTCTCTGAGAGTGAGACAAAGAAAACAAAGAAAAAAGAAAAGGAAGCTTTTCTTTTGTTTGTACTTCTACCATCCTCTATTCTCTATTCTCTGTTCTCTGTTCTGAGTCTGTCAAGGACAGTCAAGGTTGATCCCGTCAGTTCTATGGGTCACACATCCCTCCCGGAACGTTCACAACATTCCAGCAACTCTGATTGGCTGCTGGGCTCACCGGGGTTCCGGCGAAGGGGGCGTGGTCACAGTTCTCCTGCCAGGAGCGGTTGAGGCTGAGGACGAAGTCCTGGAAGAAGGGGTGTGTCCTGTTGAAGACGGAGAAACCCAGGATGTTGGGGCGCAGGTCCACCACGTCGTCCAGTCGCAGCAGAGAGAACTCCTGCAGGGGGAGGGGCCACAGGAAGGTGGAGGGTTGGTGGGGGGTAAGAGAGAGAGAGAGGAAAAGAAGAGAGAGAGAGAGAGAGAGGAAAAGAAGAGAGAGAGGAAAAGAAGAGAGAGAGAGAGAGGGGGGGGGAGAAGAGAGAGAGAGAGAGAGGAAAAGGAGAGAGAGAGGAAAAGAAGAGAGAGAAAGAGAGAGAGAGAGAGAGGAAAAGAAGAAAGAGAAAGAGAGAGAGGAAAAGAAGAGAGAGTGAGGGAGAGAGGAAAAGAAGAGAGAGAGGGAGAGAGAGAGAGAGAGAGAGAGAGAGAGAGAATAATGGTATTAGGTCGTGTACAGACAGACAAGTGCCCAGTAAACATGTCAGGTATAGATCATGTTTATATCTGTGTAGCGTAGCAGGGGCACATTAGACTGAGTGGAGCTCTGTGTTAGTGTAGCAGCAGGGAGGTCAGGGGGCTGTCAGGTGACTCGTGGAGTAATGGCTCCTGGACAAGTGGGTGAACTCTGAAGGCTAATTTGCCGGAATGGGGCAGTTTTATTCCACTGTGGTGGTGGTGGTGGTGGTGGTTAAGGTGGAAAAAGAGTCTGGAACATTCCATATATCCTCCACTACACTACCAGCCAGAACCATCCTGGGGCGCTACAAGGCCAGAACCAGAACCAGCCTGGAGCTCTACAGGGGCCAGAACCAGAACCATCCTGGAGCTCTACAGGACCAGAACCAGAACCATCCTGGGGCTCTACAAGGCCAGAACCAGAACCAGCCTGGAGCTCTACAGGGCCAGAACCAGAACCATCCTGGGGCTCTACAGGACCAGAACCAGAACCATCCTGGGGCTCTACAGGGCCAGAACCAGAACCATCCTGGAGCTCTACAGGGGCCAGAACCAGAACCATCCTGGAGCTCTACAGGGCCAGAACCAGAACCATCCTGGGGCTCTACAGGGCAAGAACCATCCTGGAGCTCTACAGGGCCAGAACCAGAACCATCATGGGGCTCTACAGGGGCCAGAACCAGAACAATCCTGGGGCTCTACAGGGCCAGAACCAGAACCATCCTGGAGCTCTACAGGGGCCAGAACCAGAACCATCCTGGGGCTCTACAGGGCCAGAACCAGAACCATTCTGGGGCTCTATAGGGCCAGAACCACCCTGGAGCTTTACAGGGCCAGAACCAGAACCATCCTGGGGCTCTACAGGGCCAGAACCATCTTGGAGCTCCACAGGGTCAGAACCAGAACCATCCTGGAGCTCTACAGGGCCAGAACCAGAACCATTCTGGAGCTCTACAGGGCCAGAACCAGAACCATCCTGTAGCTCTACAGGGCCAGAACCATCCTGGAGTTCTACAGGGCCAGAACCATCCTGGAGTTCTACAGGGCCAGAACCAGAACCCTAAGCTGGCAGAAAGTTGTGGTGGAGGAGGAGGAGGAGGGGAGATGGGAGGGTAGAGGAGAGGAGGAGGAGGAGGAGGAGGGGAGATGGGAGGGTAGAGGAGAGGAGGAGGAGGAGGAGGAGGGGAGATGAGAGTGTAGAGGAGAAGAGGAGGAGGAGGAGGAGGAGGGAGAAGAGGAGGAGGGGAGATGGGAGCGTGTTATTGAGGATTGAGAGAAAAGGGGGAGAGGATGATGGGGAGAATAGGGGGAGAGGAAAAAGAGAGAGAGAGGAAAAAGAGAAAGAGGCTGTAGAAGACATGAAACTAGGCTTCCGATATTCGGTAAGGTGTGTGTGTGCGTGTGTACAGTATGTGTGCATGAGTGTGTGTATGTGTGTGTGTCTCTGTGTGTGTGTGTGTGTGTGTGTGTATGTGTGTGAAGAATATACAGCCCCTGGGAGCAGACCTCCCAGACACACAGCAGCACACATCCCTTGGCTTAGCTACGCTGCATGAAGCTGGGACTCACATCACATCAGAGACACACTGCACTGGACACACGCACACATTCACTCACACACTCTCTCACACACTCACACACAGACACACACACACACACACCCACCCCCCCCCCCCCCCACACACACACACCACACACACACACACACACACACACACACACACGCACCCCCACACAGAGACACACACACACAGACACGCACACCTCCACACAGAGACACACACTCACACACAGACACACACACACACAGGAGCCCAAGGAGAGACACGGGAGAGACCTGGACCTGCATAGGGCCATGGAGGACAGAGAGACATGAGAGAGAAAGAAAGAGAGAGAGAGAGAGAGAGAGAGGACACATAACCACCACAGAGAGAGAGAGAGAGAGAGATTAAAGGCTGCTGAAAGGACGACAGAGAGTGATGAAACAGCAGCGGTAGATATGGCGATATAAAGATATGGGGACAGGGAGAGAGAGAGAGAGAGAGAGGGGGGGGGGCAGGCAGAGGTTAGCCTAACACAGAGAGACAGAGGTTTGCCTAACGCAGAGAGACAGAGGTTTGCCTAACACAGAGAGACAGAGGTTAGCCTAACACAGAGAGACAGAGGTTTGCCTAACGCAGAGAGACAGAGGTTAGCCTAACGCAGAGAGACAGAGGTTAGCCTAACGCAGAGAGACAGAGGTTAGCCTAACGCAGAGACAGAGGTTAGCCTAACGCAGAGAGACAGAGGTTAGCCTAACGCAGAGACAGAGGTTAGCCTAACACAGAGACAGAGGTTAGCCTAACGCAGAGAGACAGAGGTTTGCCTAACACAGAGAGACAGAAGTTAGCCTAACGCAGAGAGACAGAGGTTTGCCTAACACAGAGAGACAGAAGTTTGCCTAACACAGAGAGACAGAGGTTAGCCTAACACAGAGAGACAGAGATTAGCCTAACACAGAGAGACAGAGGTTAGCCTAACACAGAGAGACAGAGATTAGCCTAACGCAGAGAGACAGAGGTTAGCCTAACACAGAGAGACAGAGGTTAGCCTAACACAGAGAGACAGAGATTAGCCTAACACAGAGAGACAGAGGTTAGCTTAACACAGAGAGACAGGTAGAGAAGAGAGAGAACAGAGTCCTGAGACTGAGTTAGAGAGGAGACGAGAGGAGACAGTCAATTAATCAGAAGCCCTAGGGTGCAGCAAGCAGCAGAGGAGAGGAGGAGAGAGGAGGGGGGTAGGTGGAGACAGAAGGCCTCAATGAACTCTCACAGTCACACACACACACACACACACACACACGCAAGCGCGCGCACGCACGCATATGGGGTGTGATTCGTGCCAGCGTAACAAACACTCAGTGCTTTCGTCGCCTGCAATTTCAAATAAGAGCGCGCACGAACTGGTGCTGACGGTACTGCAGCGCCCTCTATTGACAAGAAACACGTGTATCTGAACATTTGTTTTAAATTGCGAAGAAAGAGTCATTCAGATATTAGGCTTTATTAAAAACAAGTTGCTTAACATGTGCGAATTCCATTTATTGAGAATGCATTACCAATTGGCAAGGACGAGATTAGAACCAGCTATGATTTAAAGGCAACTGACCTTACACGTGCGGCCGCTAATTAACACGTCTGCTGCGCTAGCAAGGCACTGGCACGTTTGACACGTCGCTTGGCAATTTCTGCACACATTACAAGACGTACGTACGTACGTACATCTATGATTTTACCAAACTGGCCCAGTCCCAATGTCCACCCTTGCAGACTCGCAGACTTAAGGGCGCGCTCCCGCGAAGTCCGCGAGGGCTTAGGGGTGTCCCAATGTCAACTCGGCAAGTGCGTGAGGGCTCTCCGGCAGCCATTTTGAGCCCTTTATGGCCCCTTCCCGTAAGTCTGCATTTCTGCAGACTTAGCCCAAGGGAATTACCCACAGTTCATAGCGTTGTGACGTGAAACACGGGGTTACCTGAAGAACAGCCAATAAACAAGCACGGACAGATCAACCAACCGTAACGTTCACGTTACAGAACAAAATATGTTTTCATGTTTTCAGCTGGACTTGCTTATCTGCACAAGTAGCCTTATAATTATTTTGGTTTCATTATTTTAAGTATGGGTTATTAACCCCATGGGTTTGTATAATGTGATTTGTTTAAAAATATGTAGGCTATGGTTATAATTTACATCGATTTCTGTTGCTCTAAATCATATGATTGCCCAGTTAAAAGCAGTATGACATTAATTACCCATTTCGGTGCAGTGTTCTTTGAATTGAGATTTCCAACATGAATATGGAAAGAGTTGTGAGGTGCAGGAATGTGTATACATAATATATTATCATTCTTAAGTTAATACTTTTGGATTCATCACAAACAAGAATCACAGGCAGTAATGTAGTTCGCATATGACCACAAAATGAAATGATTTCAAGTTGAACAAATGTTTTGAGGGTAACACAGAGAGTTCTGATAATGTAAAGGGGATTTGACTCAGCCAAAATTAATTTACACGAAGGCCTACAAGAAAAACATGTACAATTTACAAATTGATTTAAAAAAAGCCCCACGCCCACAATAGTAAGAAATATGTTTTCACGTCAACGTAATGTGATGTCACAAGTGCTGTCCCATTCCTTGTTATACCAATTCGAGCCCTTGCAGCCTCTCACACTCGATCACTTCACCAGGTGACGTCAATAAGTCTGTGAGGGCTCAGGGCTTGAGGGTTTAGGGGGGACATTGGGACTGGGCCATTGTCATGTGTAGTGTTGGTGTCGCATATGTGAGGCGCATCTAAAGTGTTGCCGTCACGCACACGATGCGCAATACGTGTAAACAACATGTGCACAGCGTCTGCGTTACAGGTACGTTACAGCTATGAGACGTCTGTCTCTCCATTGTTTGTCAATGGAAATTATACACGTGAGTTTAGACGTTTGATGTCATTGCGTCTTCTTAAGTAGGCGCAAGTCAAGCGTTTCAGTATGGTGTGCTGGCACTAATCACACCCCAACGCACGCACGCACGCACGCACGCACACACACACACACACAGCACTCTTAACAATTCTGTCAATGATACAATCCTTGAGAATCACTCAGCTCAATGGCCAAAATAAACCAGCAAGGAGTCACAATCCGGTCCAAACTAGGGCTGCGTATACAGATGTAAGAACATAGGAATAGTCACCTGACCGCTCTTGATTTAATCAGGTTAATCCGGGCCGTTCTGTTGCCAGAGTTTAACGGCACTGGCTCAGAAGAAATGCATTTAGCCTGCAGCTTGACCGTAGCTAGACGGCTACAGTAGGAACTGGACTGCGCTCAGCTTTTCCCAATGCTATTTATATTCAAATAAACCTGATGAGCTGGGGGGTGGGGAGGATCCAACCAACGCCAACAGTCACCAACAACATTTCTATCCCCATTGTCCAAGTCCGGTGCACATCCGCTGCTTTTGAAATAATCTCAAATCCAAGTTCTAATTGTAATCTCTAGCTGCGCTGCTGTGATAACAATATATTATAGCCTATTATTACTAGGCTACTGTTCATAATTTATTTAGTTATTTATTTAGGTAGCCTACGTTATTTTAAATGTGCACCAGCCATTTAACACAAACATAGATGTAAATGTATTTGTTGGTTACAGTAGGCTACATGGAACGCTGTGCTCATTGGAGAGCATGCTGCGCTCAGCACAAAGTTGGATGAATGGATGGATTTATGGGAATCCTGAAAAATGTTGATTGCGCTCTAAAATCAAGAAAGTGTAAAGGTAAAAATACAGCAACACAGTAGCCATGGTGGTTTAAAGAGCAAAGTGCAGGTTGATTTTTTTTTAAATGAATTTACATTTTTGAGCTCATGATTAGGACACCTTAAAAAAATCCCCACCAAAACCATCTTTACAGACACCAAGGGCAGAAATATGGTGGGAAAAGGTGGCTTTCTGAGGTGCGCGGCATTTTTTTTTTCTTCATATTTCAGCGATGACGTAGGAAAGGGGAGTCCTTGACCCTGCGGGCTGTAACAGTGAACTACGTGCTGTAACAGTGAACTATCAACAGCAAATGACCAGCCGCAAGATAACACATCAGTCCTCATAATTTAAAGCAGTATCAATTACACAGAGGTAGGCTAATGTTCTCCACAAAGCACCAGAATGTGGACTGCAAGTCCCTGTTCACACTGCCCTCCCAATGTCCTGAGCACCTGTCCTTTCTGCTAGACTGGTACACTGCTCTCTAAGAGGTGATCAGAGGACAATACCACAACGAGCTGGTCATTAAGTATGCCATCTCTCTCTCTCTCTCTCTCTCTCCCTCTCCCTCTCTCTCTCTCTCTCGCTCTCTCTCTCTCCCTCTCTCTCTCTCAAGCTCTTTCTCCCTCTCTCTCTCCCTCTCCCTCTCTCTCTCTCTTCCTCTCTCTCTCTCTCTCTCCCTCTTTTTCTCCCTCTATCTCTCTCCCCCTCTCTATATGTCTTCAACACATCACACTCCAAGGTCACCCAGTACATCGGATGCATCTGAAGAAACAAACACACACACACACACACACACACACACACACACACACACACACACACACACACACACACACACACACAGAGAGTTATGCTTGCACTGTAGGAAGACTTTGAATGCGTATGAGGTGTCAGGAGAGAGGGGCGGACGGTGTGTTGGCTGGGAGGGCAGAGAGACAGGTCCCCTCAGCCAGCTGGTCCTGAGCTCACCTCCTCTAACATAGACATGTCCCCTCAGCCAGCTGGTCCTGAGCTCACCTCCTCTAACATAGACATGTCCCCTCAGCCAGCTGGTCCTGAGGTCACCTCCTCTAACATAGACATGTCCCCTCAGCCAGCTGGTCCTGAGCTCACCTCCTCTAACAGAGACATGTCCCCTCAGTCAGAGGGGTGAGGAGAGAGGGGTGAGGAGAGAGAGGTGAGGACTGAGGGGTGAGGAGAGAGGAGTGAGGAGAGAGAGGTGAGGAGAGAGGGGTGAGGACTGAGGGGTGAGGAGAGAGGAGTGAGGAGAGGAGAGAGGGATGAGGACTGAGGGGTGAGGAGTGAGGAGAGAGAGGTGAGGACGGAGGGGTGAGGAGAGAGGAGTGAGGAGTCAGGGGTGAGGAGAGAGGGGTGAGGACTGAGGAGTGAGGAGTCAGGGGTGAGGAGTCAGGGGTGAGGAGAGAGGGGTGAGGAGTGACAGGCAGCCAGCAGTGAGGAGGAGGCGAGGTTCGGGGAGAGAGGGGAGGAGGAGAGGGGCAGGAGTGAGTGGAAGGGACACCGGTTGTGGGTGAGGAGCTGACAGGCTGGCAACAGTGAAGGGAGGGAGGGAGAGAGGACCTGACAGGCTGTTGGCCTGACAACCCTGTCACCTGCTGATCAATCCCCATCCAGGACACGAGCCAACCCCCCCCACGCCTTCCGCACAAACGCACACAAACACACACACACACATGCGCGCCAACCCCAACTGTTCACTCACCGTCATCCCTTTTGACATCTGGAGTGCTTACTCACTCTCTCTCTCTCTCTCATGTTTCTCTCTCTATATTTCATTCTCTATTTTGTCTCTGCTGCTTCCTCCCTCCCTCTTGTGACTGATCTGAGGTTCAAGCTCGACTAAGCCAAGCTAAGCTCGACTGGCTCAAATATGGCTCCACCTTTCCCTACCGCCAAGGCCTCTCTGCATTAACAAACACACACACACACACACACACACACACACACACACACACACACACACACACACACACACACACACACACACACACACACACACACACACACACACACACATTCTCTCTCTCTCTCTCTCTCTCTCTCTCACACACACACGCACAATAGTCCTGTTTTTATGTATCACTTTTACTTGTGTCAGTCTGTATTGTGTTTATATGGATTCATCATCCATGCCCCTAGCAACAAGAGGACAGACTATCACCCATGTCCCTAGCAACCAGAGGACAGACTATCATCCATGCCCCTAGCAACCAGAGGACAGACTACCATCCATGCCCCTAGCAACCAGAGGACAGACTATCATCCATGTCCCTAGCAACCAGAGGACAGACTATTATCCATGTCCCTAGCAACCAGAGGAACGACTTCGTCCATGCCCCTAGCAACCAGAGGACAGACTTTCATCCATGTCCCTAGCAACCAGATGACAGACTATCATCCATGTCCCTAGCAACCAGAGGACAGACTATCATCCGTGTCCCTAGCAACCAGAGGACAGACTATTATCCATGTCCCTAGCAACCAGAGGAAAGACTATCATCCAGGTCCCTAGTAACCAGAGGACAGACTTTCATCCATGACCTTAGCTATCATCCATGTCCCCAGCAACCAGAGGACAGACTGTCATCCATGACCTTAGCTATCATCCAGGTCCCTAGTAACCAAAGGAAGCAAAGCTGTGCCAGAGATAGGGCTTTGATTAAGTAACATGTCTGCAAATTACATATTGATTTTCCTGATGATAAAATATGAATGAATATGATCCTGTGTGAGGCTCAGTAATACTCCCTGGCCCCAGACAGACGCTCAGTGCGTAATAATGCAATCCTCTTTTGGCTCAACTGTGATAATCTAATAGGCTAAGTGTTCCGGCTGTGTTTAGAGAATATGTCATTTCACGCTCATACTGCATCAATTGGCATGAAAATTCTGTCTGAGCTGGTAGGTCTGAGGAGGAGGAGAGAGGAGAGAGAGGAGGAGAAGACGAGGAGGAGGAGAGTGGAGGAGGAGAGTGGAGGAGAGGAGGAGAAGGACAGTGGAGGAGAGGAGGAATAAAGAGGAAGAGGAGGGTAGAGGAGAGGAAGAGGAGGAGGAGGAGAGGGAGAGGAGGAGGGTGGAGGAGAGGAAGAGGAGGAGAGTGGAGGATAGGAGAAGAGTGGAGGAGAGGAGGAGGAGAGTGGAGGAGAGAAAGAGGAGGAGAAGAGGAGGAGGAGAGGAGGAGGAGAGTGGAGGAGAGGAGGAGGAGAGGAAGAGGAGGAGGGTGGAGAAGAGGAAGAGAGTGGAGGAGAGGAGGAGAGTGGAGGAGAGGAGGAGGAGAGGAAGAGGAGGAGAGTGGAGGAGGAGAGGAAGAGGAGGAGAGTGGAGGAGGAGAGGAAGAGGAGGAGAGTGGAGGAGAGGAGGAGGAGGAGAGGAAGAGGAGAGGAAGAGAGTGGAGGAGAGGAAGATGAGGAGGAGAGGAAGAGGAGGATAGTGGAGGAGAAGAGGAGGGGGAGAGTGGAAGAGATTAACTAGAGGTACATTATTTAGTAGTAGTAATAGTTTCCAGTGACAGCGCAGGACGAGAGGTAATGTTTTCGGTGGTGTGCGTGAGTGAGTGCATTCGTGTGTTTGTCTGTTAGCAGGATTACGCAAAAACTACTGGACCGATTTTCATGAAACTCTGTGGAAGGGTGTAGCATGGTCCAACTTAAAACCCATGAAATTTTGTAATGGATCCGAAGCACGGGTCGGGTCCACGGGCCGTCCAAACACAGTCGGACTGGCCATTTACCTTTTTGGACTATGATCACACAAAAACTACCAAACCGATTTTCATGAAACTGCAGGAGTGTATCATGGGCCATAATGGAACCAATTACATTTAAGAGCAGATCCGAATCATGGGCCGGATCCACGAATTAAAACAAAACCTATAACGAAGCCAGCTGTGTGGGGGCGCTAGAGACGCGGGGTTTGGACAGGGGTGTGCGGGAGGAGAGCCCAGAGTGCACCGCTCTGGCCCTGCTGACTGTGACCCAAGGGGGGCGCCACAGACACGGCCAAATACAGACACCCATTCACCTCCAGTCATTTCGACCTCTCCCCAGTGAATCACAAACCACCCAAACACGGCTTGCACGGCCATTCACTTCCATTCATTTGGACTAGGATTACACAAAAATTACCAGACTGCTTTTCATGAAACTCGGTGGAGGAGTGAGACATGAGCCAATTTAGAGCCCATTCAATTTTAGCACAGAGCCATGAAATGCATTCAGGGGCGGAGGTCTGTGCTCTCTGAACACCATTTTAATGCCTCTGCCAGGCGGTTGCGGGTTGTCCGTCTGTCCGTACGGCCGTCCGATGTTTGTTAATGCAGTATCTCGGGAACGCATTGATGGAATTTCTTCCCCTTTGGTAGAAATGTTCATTGGCACTCAATGATGAACTGCTTAGATCGTGGGGGTCAAAGGTCAAAGTTCAAGGTCACTGTGACCTCACAAAATATGTTATTGGCCTGATGAACACAATATCTCAAGAAAAGCTTAATGGAATTTGTTCATATTTTGGTAAAATCTCCAGTTGGACTCAAGGATTAACTGATTACATTGTGGGGGTCAAAGGTCAAGGGTCACTGACCTCACAAAAGGTGTTTTTGGCCTGCTGAACATGACACGGCTTGACAGAATTTGTACATATTTGTCCAAAATCCATCTATCCATCCATCCATCTTCATCCGCTTATCCGGGGTCGGGTCGCGGAGGCAGCAGTTCCAGCAGGGGGCCCCAGACATCCTTTTCCCTGGCAGCATCAACCAGTTCTGCCTGGGGAATCTTTAGCCGCTCCCAGGCCAGTGCGGAGATTTAATCCCGCCACCTAGTCCTGGGTCTACCCCGCGGCCTTCTCCCAGCTGGACACGCCTGGAACACCTCCTTAGGGAGGCCTCACTAGATGCCTGAACCACCTCAACTGGCTCCTTTCGACGCAAAGGAGCAGCGGCTCTACTCCGAGTCTCTCCCGGATGACTGAACTTCTCACCCGATCTCTCAGGGAGACCCCAGCCACCCTCCGGAGAAAATCATTTTGGCCGCTTGTATCCCTGGCCAAAATGTCCAGTTGTACTTAATTTGATTATTGGATTAGATTTTGGTATTCAAATGTCAAAGGGCAAGGTCACCATGACATCACAAAAGGCACTTTTGAACGCTAATGCTAGCTAGCTTACGCTAATGCTAATACTAGCTAGCTAATGCTAGCTAGCTAACGCTAATTCTAACACTAATGCTAGCTTTAGCTAGCTAGCATTAGCGTTAGGGTTAGGTTAGAAGTTAGTTAGGGTTAGGGTTAGTTAGGTTAACTGCAACTTGCATTGTTGGGCGGAGGCATTTAGCGGCAACGTGGTTTTTCTAGTTAATTTTAAAATTAATATTGTCTCACCTCTGGATTTGATTGATAACTCTATAATATAAACCCTCCATTTCACAGTAACCGCTCTACTGGATTTCTGAAAATCTTAGTGAGGCTGTCTAGAAGCTGATAAAATACCTTTAAAACATGTTTAATAGGCGCATAAATCAAAACAAGCCACACATCTTCTGCTGAGTGTTGAAAATAAATGACCGCTTTTGAATGCATTATTCAGGATTAGGCTATATCCGACTCCGAACAACAATAATAAGACATAAATATTAATATTAGACCCATTTATGAAGAAAGTATATTAAATATGATCCACTGAATAATCTGGCTCAGGACTGAGGCCAACTGGCTCGATGAATATTGCAGTGGGCAGCATATGCTGAAAATCAGACAACACTGCAGTAGAAGAACTACCACCCTCCCATATCCACCCTGTCCTCTCTCTCTCTCGCTGTCTCTCCATCTCTCTCTCCTTTCCTCTCCCTCTCTTCTGTCCCCCTCCTTCTGTTCATCCCTCTTTCCCTGGAGAACGTATAAAGGATAAAACGATGTAGAGCAAATTAAGTTTCAGACATGAAACAGTATGAAAGGCCATTCCTGCCCATTACGAATGAATTGCCCTCCAGGGGAGGGGAGGGGGAAGGGGGGTGTAGTGAGAGCGTCTGAACAGCTGACAGTGTGTAACTAGACAAAACACATACTGCTCCCTGGTATCACTACAGCAGTGGGGTAGGGAGCCGGTAGCTGAAGGTTATAGAGGAGAAAGGAAGAGAGAGAGAAAGAGAGAGAGAGGTGGGGTGGGGGTTGAACTTCAAAGAGTTTAAGAGAGGGAGTGAAAAAGGAGAAAGAGTGAAAGAGACGGAGAGACCCGGATGGAGGGGAGGCAGGAAGGCTTTCCCTCCCAGGTGAGGAGGGAGAGAGAGTCCAGTCAGCTCGTTCCAGAGAAGCCTGGAGCACTGATCTCCATCGTTCTCAGTGGGCCGAGGAACTTCCTGCACCTCAGGACCCAGAGCTACTTAATCACCTCACTGTAGGGCCCGAGCTGGTGCTAGAAGCTAGCTAGCTCTACTGTAAAAACAGAGCTGGTGCTAGAAGCTAGATAGCTCTACTGTAAAAACAGAGCTGGTGCTAGAAGCTAGTTAGCTCTACTGTAAAACAGAGCTGGTGCCAGAAGCTAGCTAGCTCTATAGGGACAGAGCGGACTGCTAGGAGCTAGGGGAGTGTACCTATGTTTCCCGGGTTCTATGTTCCCCGGTCTTAAAAAGGATCCTATGTTCCCCAGGTCCTATGTTCCTTGGCCTGAAAAAGGATGTGTTCCCCAGTCCCAAAAAAGGGTCCTATGTAAAAAGGTTTAACAAGTCAAACCTGAACAGTAGGCTAGCGTAGGCTACAGCATGGGTGTAGGCCTACGTTGAGCAGGGGCTCTGTTTTTCAATAGGGCTACACTATCAGATGAGACACATTCAGGTCAAATATTATGTTCATTAAAAATATTGCTAACGGAAGAAAATAAGGCTGAGTGTTTGGTTTCTTATTTTCTTCCATCATTATTACCGTTACCGGCACCTCTCCAAGATAACGGTGTGCATTTTCCTATCTCTTTATGAAAAACAATTGCTACTGTCGGCATATGGATCTAGTTCTTCAGGGGGAACATAGCGATGCCCCTGGAGCGAGCAGCTCTACTGTAAAGTCATACTGTACCAAGGAAATAGCTGGTGGAGCCTTGTAGATCAAATCAAATCCCTGGCAGCAAACACAGTCTGATAATGGCCATGATGTCTCAGAGATGGGGAGTACAGTAGGCCTAGCCTGACCTGCCATAGAGTTGAGAGAAACAGAATGCGAGCTACTCTAGCGAGATCAGGATGGTCTCACCAGGCTAGAGTCGGCCTACACCCACTTCAGAACATACAAGGCTGTCTGGTGACTTACGCAGAGGAAAGGACACGGAGAGAGATCACCATGACCGTCCTCCAGGTAACAATCTCACTAGGATACGCAAGGAGTGTAGGGGGGGGGGAGTATGTAATAAAAAAAAAAGTATGTTATTTTTATTTTATAAAAGTAATTGCAAAATATATAAAAACTACATAATATATACAAGAATTGGATGAGCAGAACGATATGCACGAATGAAGTAACAAGGTTTAAATAAGAAATAAATACCTGTCTATCTGCTAAGACTCCCTAACAGACTGATTAATTAATACCTGTCTATCTGCTAAGATTCCCTAACAGACTGATTACGTAATACCTGTCTATCTGCTAAGACTCCCTAATAGACTGATTAATTAATACCTGTCTATCTGCTAGGGCGCCCTAACAGACTTATACCTGTCTATCTGTTAGGGATATTGGGATTAACCAGGCCTGCGTCTGGGTCTGCGACACCCACCCCCCACCCACAAGCTGAGTCACTCTAGAGGAACAGACCTCCTTGTGTCATCCAGGAGCCACTGGTTGCTATTCTGGCTAGGCGAACCATCGTAGTGACTGCTATTCTGTTTGGATGCTCCTGGGTGTTGTGTGTGTGTGTGTCTCTGTGCACTGACTCTTACCTTTCCTATTATCCAGGTGATTGATTGTCGTGTCTATACAGGGAAGCACAATCTTCACATAAGCTGTGGAGGCCATCATGCATTCCACACCAATACATTTCACTGTGCAGTTACACTAGAGCACTGACTGACAATGTTGGGGGTTTAGGGCTCTGTATTATCATGGAGTAAGGCAAGCAGAATGAACTTTTTCTCATTCAGGTTACCCTGCCTGGCAAAAGTACTTGAGACTGTAGTAAATAACCAACTTAAATTATTTCTCTCTATCAATTCAGTGCTCAGTCCTCATCAGTCTGGCTTTAGAGCCCAGCATAGTACAACCTTGGCGATTACTTTGGTTTTGAATGATATTACTTCGGCCTTAGATGAGAAAAAAGCACTGTGCAGGCCCTATTTATAGACCTTCCGAAAGCATTTGACACAGTTGATCATTCACTACTACTGAATAGACTAGCTAGCATTGGTCTAGATGAAGGTGCCCTCAGCTGGTTCCAGGACTATCTATCAACTAGGCGCCAATGTGTGAGAGTTGGTCATGCCCGGTCTGAGTTCCTGTCCTTAACCAAAGGAGTCCCTCAGGGTTCAGTGCTGGGTCCTGTCCTTTTTACAATCTACATAAACAATATTGTATCTGCATTGAATGGGTCATGTCAAGCACATCTTTATGCTGACGGTACATTCTATTGTTCTATTCTATTGTTCTGCAGATTCTGTGCAGTCAGCCACTGAAAAGCTGCAGCTTTCCTTTACTGCATTGCAAGAGGTCTTTTTTCATCTTAAACTCGTTCTCAACGCTAGCAAAACAGTTTGTTATTTTCAAGGGCTAAAAATATTGATTATGATAAATTACAGATATCAAAAAATGGCACTCAAATAGAGTCACAGAGTACAAATATCTAGGCCTGTGGATTGATGAAAATTTTTCTTTTAAATACCATGTTGAGAATCTTGCCTCTAAGCTGCGCCAGAAGGTTGACTTTCTGTATAGAAATCGATCTAACTTCCTTCGGTTCTGTAGAAAAAGGGCTATTGAATCAATATTTTTTATCTGTTCTTGATTATGGTGACGTAATTTATCGGCACGCCGCAGCCTCTGCATTGAAACCTCTGAACTCTGTGTACCACTCTGCACTTAGATTCATTACAGAAGACAAGTATGATACACATCATTGTATTCTGTATAGTAAAGTTGTTTGGTCATCCCTAGCAGCTCGGCGTGACATTCACTGGTATCTGTATATCTTTAAGGCAGTTATCGGTAGACTATCCCCTTATATTGCCGCCCTACTGGACTGGAACGTTCGTTCCTATCAGACTCGTTCCAGTAACTGGCTTGTTTTTAAGGTCCCTCGAGCTAATGCAGAGCTTGGCAGGACAGCGTTCTCGTATGCTGCTCCAAAGTCTTGGAATGACATTCAGACTCAGTTGAAGATGGAGGTTCTCCCTTCAATCACAGAGTTTAAAAACATGATCTCTGTCTTTGGTGATTGGAGTTGTAATTGTTTTATTTGATGTGTGATGTGATGTTTATTTGATGTGTGTTGTGATGTTTATTTGATGTGTGATGTTTATTTGATGTGTGATGTGATGTTTATTTGATGTGTGCATTGTTCAATCGGTGATGCTGTAAATGAGGTGCATGGACCTCAGTGTCCTTTCCAGTTTAAATAAAGGTTTTGAATTCATTCATTCATTCGTGCAGGATGATGGTGGGTGAGGAAATGTGAATATGAACACATAACCTCGTAGAGTTAGAGAATGAGAGAGAAGAGAAGGGAATGGCAGAGAACGAGAGATTGCAGTAGAAAGAGAAACATCACAGCATATTTCCTGCCCTTTATTGGTCCTGACTGTTGATTAAAAAAACACCAGCAGTGCTTCACAAGTTATGCTGTACCCTGTCCCCTTCCCACAATGCACCAGGCCTGGGTCACCTACCTCTGGTGTGGAGAACGAAGAGAGAGAGAGAGAGCGATGCCTGGTGTGTGTGACTGTAGAGTATCTGTGCACATACACCTGTGTGTTTTGTGTGTGTGTGTGTGTGTGTGTGTGTGTGTGTGTGTGTGTTTGACTGGATGCCAGGGAGAAATATTCAGCCTATTCCCGACAGGCAGGCAGACAGGCGATGGTAGGCAGGCAAGGCCACCATGCCCCAGCTAATTCAGTGTGTGTGTGTGTGTGTGTGTGTGTGTGTGTGTGTGTGTATGTGTGTGAGAGAGAGAGAGAGAGAGAGAGAGAGAGAGAGCTCCACTGGCTCTTTGTCAAGCACAGCTGCATAAAGATGACGGTTGTGACAAGAAGGATCATAGCCGTGTGGAGGGGAAATGGAACATGAAGAACAAAACAAACAGGGCCAGGGGACAGTGTGTGTGTGTGTGTGTGATAGCTCCGGCATGGTGATGAGGATAATTTGTCAGTCAGCCAACCATGAGCGTTAACATGGGCACTTGTGCATCCGTGTGTGTGTGCGAGTGTGTGTGTGTGTGTGTCTGAGGCTCTCAGAGTGACGGTGTGATGCTCGCTGGGCCTATCTCATGCTTCCCTAACCTCCAAATGACATTAGGCATGCGTTGGTGTGGTGATGAGGCGTGCTGAGCCAATGTGATTTACACTGGCGGTGAAGGGTGGTCGGGAGGGACAAATCACTTAGAAAACATGGAGGGAGGAGAGGTGTGTGTGTGTGTGTGTGTGAATATGGAGCTGGTGTAGAGCGCTGGGCTGAGGATGTTGTAATTCTGTCAATTCTGACACCTCCCTGTTTGAATGTGTCTAGGAGGAAGAACTCACACAGTAGACAGATCCTGCATCTGTCCATCTAGTCCACCTCTACAGTAGAACTACCTGCATCTGTCCATCTAGTCCACCTCTACAGTAGAACTACCTGCATCTGTCCATCTAGTCCACCTCTACAGTAGAACTACCTGCATCTGTCCATCTAGTCCACCTCTGAGAACATGTCCTCTCTGTGGTTTGAAACAAGATGTCAATCTTTAGCTCAATGATGAGTTTCCTCAAGTTCACATCCAGTTCATCTAAGGAATACCTGAAGATGATTTCAGGGCAATGACGCTTTTTGGAGAATGCCATCTTGTCTGTTCTACATTCACTGGTAGGACGTTTTATGAATAGGAACAGGATTCTGGAACAGGTCCTAACTTCCCAGTCCAATCTCGTCCATCTGCGTCCATATGACACAGTTTGACACCATGCAATAGGCCTGCATACGCCAGAACTCTTCCTAGCTTGCAATACATATGCCCAAATAAGAGTTTGTTGTTAGCTGGCTTCGTTCTAAGTTTTGTTTTCATTCGTGGATCCGGCCCGTGATTTAGATCTGCTCCAAAATGTAATGGGTTCTAAGGTGGCCCATGATGCACCCCTCCATTGAGTTTCATAAACATCGGTTTGGTAGTTTTTGCGTAATCATAGTCCAAAAAATTAATGGAAGTGAACGGGCAGTCCGGCTGTGTTTGGGCAGCCCGTGGATCCGAGCCGTGAGTTTGTAAGTTGGCCCATGCTACACCCCTCCACCAAGTTTTCGAAGACGGCACACTCTTGCCAAAAAATGCTTGACTATGGGATGCCCATGGACCATAGTCCTAGTGAACCCTTCATGATGCGGAAATAGCACACACATACACTTTAATAGTGGATGCCGCTAAACCACTCTCATGGTCTACCAGGTGTTGGAGAAACTCCAGAATCATCTCAGCCAAGCAAGACTCAGGTGTGATATCCCTTTCTCCACACCATCACTCAAAAGCGGCCCACTGGCTGGAGTAAACCATAGCAGTAGAGCCCGCCGGCGCAATCTGAATAGTACTGATCACCTTCGGAGTCCTCAAACAGACAATCTCCACCGTTCAATTGCCAAGCCACCAGCGGCCGCCCCAGTGTCAGAAGCACTCAAATTACACTCTGCCTGGGTCGCACCCTGGCCAACAACGGTAAGATTAGGCCCACTGGTGGAAAAACAGAGCAGCGCCTTCGGCCAGGTGGCATGCGCGAACGCGTCCACTACTAGCAGAGGCTGGTCCCGCTGACTCAGGGACAACCAGAGAGGACACTTAACATTCTCTTTCAAAGTGAACAGGTCCACCTTTGCCATCCTGAACTGCACCCAGAGTTGAGCTACAGAGGATGTAGGCTCCACTCACCTGGCTGTGGCCCGCTGCGGGACATCAAGTCTGCCCTGACATCCAGGCGACCGGCTATGCGCCGCACTTTCAGACACCACAGGTTGACATGAGCACATCGCCACAGTGCCATCAGCGGTTAAGTGCCGACAACCAAACCTTTCCCTGCCGGTTAATGTGAGCCACTGCGGTTTGGTTGACTGACCGCATCATCCCATCACGCCCCCGTACCAGTTGGTCAAAGTGGCACAGCACCAGCGACCCCATCTATAATTCTAGTAGGTTGATGTGGCACCACTCTCCGATGACCCATAAACCACCTATGGCCTGGGAAAGACATGTACCACCCCAGCCATCTAGAGACACGTCTGTGAAAACTGTGACGTGAATTGACAATTGAATTGAATTGACGTGAATTGTCTATTGGAACGCTGTGCGCAGTTATGTGCCAGCCGCTCCAATAGCTGAGGTCCACTTCCAACAACCTTGGTACCAGCACAAAGCACCTTTGGGTTCGTCTCAAGTGCAGCAGACTCAGTGATACCACCACGTGAGCTGCCGCCATGAGACCCAGAAGTTGTGTTACTGACAAAACGACTCCGGGACGGATGCAGACCCCTGTCACGCATTCCGAAACGGGGAGTCTTGTCACCTCATTTGTATATTCAGGTGGCAGTGAAACGATGAAGTAGCACGCGAGGCCAAACCTCTCGAGGCTCAAGGCGGACTCAGATCTGCAGTCAGCAGAAAACATCAGACCCTCTTTGGCATGCTGTGGCCCCATCCAGCGGAAGCAGAGATGTCCCACCTCGCTGTTGATGGTGCTGCAACTATAGAATTCCTCAGGCAGACACCGCCGGCTCCGTGGTGAGTCATATACTGCCCTACAAAGCCAAAAGACCGTAACTTAATTTTTGTCGAAAATGAGTTTTTGTCATTTTTGGTACATTAAGCATCTACTTTATCATGTGGACAAGTATCTTGAGTCAATTGTGTTGTTTTTTTGAGAAAATAGTGGGTTCACTTTACCTTAACTTCCAAAAGCGCTACAGAAGCCAAGGCAGAAGAACGTAACTTCAGTTACGGTTCTTTGCCATGGCTTCTCGGCACTCTTCAACGTTCGATTTGAGATACGGTAGGCTACTCTGCCTTGGTTTTGCTGTGCATCAACGTGGAGTTAGCCTACTGTGCAGTGTATTTCAAAAGCATCATCTTCGTGTGGAACAGAACTTCAAGGAGGCCAAATACGTCGAATCATCACTTTATTGAGCAAGCCTAACACAGGGGTCAAATCTTCGGCATTACTACTTTCTCATACGAGGTGGCAAGCTTATATCCTGGCTTCAGGCCAGGAATCACATGACAAACAAATTTGCATACAAGGAATACAAACATGGTCACAAACAGTTACTGATGTTCTGTCCCCCTCGGACATGGGGCTATTTTGGGTCTTCCTGTGTCCTCCTAGGATCATGTTACAACTGTGGGCTAACTGACTTCAAAGGTGCTATCTTATTGACTCAGAGACAAAGGAATGCTGACTCAGGACAGGACATCTGTTGTCACTCACCTGTTAAACTCCTTAAGTTAACACAGTTCCACCTAAAGTGAAGTTTATTCATTATTCTTAATAAAATGATTACTACATTAGAGTAATACAGTATGATTGATGTGATACAGTATAATACAGTATAAAAATATACTACAACTGCGCTCATGTTACGGTTCTATATTTGTATAATATCTGTCACTGAAGCATTTCTGACACACACCTTAGCTATAACTTGAGAAACAACACTGATCCCAGATCAGAACAATGCAAACAAAGCATTGGAAAGAAGCAATGCTTGCCAGCTGTAAGTTATCGTAAATCATAAGCAATGAATTATTTTTTTCCCTGTCAGCCGACAGCGAAACAAACTTGGCGGACTGTGATAGCCCAACAGTGTGAGACACTTTCTAGGACAGGCGCGAGTGTGAGTGAGACACATCTCCTAGCCTAATCATAGGCTACACATGCACGCAATATTTTCAGCACTAATGATTCACAATTAGGCCTAAGTAAAAATAAACATTGCCTACCTTTTCTTTAACCTGATCAAATCTATTGCAAACGCCGACAAATTATATCCACAGCTGTTTTGAGTAGACTACGCTGCATTCAAAACGTTAAATCCATTATTCTTTCTTGACAGGCTGACAGATCCTACTGACATTAATCCAAAATGAGTCTGAGTCCACTATCCTTGCGTTGGTTGTAATCCTTGCATTCAACATTGTCTAACATTGTTTGCAAAAAGTTATCCTCCACATGCAAGAACGTGCGTTTGTTGACCGAACGGATGTTGACGTTTGTGATGTCAAAAAAACAACAACATCCAACACCTTTTTTTCTTTCAATCTTCATAATGCTGTGGTCACAGCCATTCTCTGGAATGGTTTACACAAGGTACTTAACCACCTATAGGTTAAATAATTATATATATAATTATAATTCATCCAGTGAGTAGATCTCCACGACAGTGTGGGCACCCCTGTCATAATGTAATAAATAGGTCCTAATGATGTGTGAGTTTCTAATGCCTTCAAATACACATGAATTCATACTCATTTACATTATATTATATGCATGTTTATATTACATCAAGCCTAATTGTGTCATGATCAGTAGATTTTATGCAGATGGTATCATTATTATCATATACTGATTTTGTATAGTGATCATCAACCAATTGATTGATCAAATGGAAGTTACTGCCTTTTGCCTTGGCATGACTCCATATTATTGCAGGCAATGCAAAGGCAGAGTACAGTAACTTCCAAATAAGGGTCAAAGGTCAAGTTTGAACTAAATATTTTTATGTAGATAAATTACTTCATAGAAAAACAAATAATTGCCAAATTTTCAATATCCTACTTACAATTGAAAGTCATTTTTCTCATTTCTGAGTTTAGGTCTTTTGCCTTTGTAGGGCAGTATAGTAGTCATATTCTTCTTTCTTCACAGTTGTTCGCGAGCTGAAAGCTTCTAGGAGCAGTTGTGTGGTCTTGGCACACGTTTATAGTGGTGCACCTGTTATAATTGGTCGCAGGTGTGTGTATGTTTTTTCAAAATAAAATAAACATAGCTAGCTACGAAAAATAAATAAATAAAATAAACATAGCTAGCGACGAAAAATAAATAAATAAAATAAACATAGCTAGCTACGAAAAATAAATAAATAAATAAAATAAACATAGCTAGCTATGATTGGTTAAGCCAATAAGGAGCTTGCCCTGTGGGGCAGAAATAGAACAGGCAGGTTGCCTAAAGTAACGTAACCTTCTCT
Organism: Borostomias antarcticus; assembly: GCF_949987555.1. NCBI lineage: Eukaryota > Metazoa > Chordata > Actinopteri > Stomiiformes > Stomiidae > Borostomias > Borostomias antarcticus. The sequence continues at coordinate 26,506,148 of NC_140234.1, forward strand.
AACCTACATGAAAGAACATAGCGTGTTAGTAGGGTATACCACCTGTCAGATTGTTTTTAGAATTCAAAGCTTCCGATGTAGATCACTAGTCTGTCTGATATTTTCAAAGCATGCAGGCTGTTGAGGGTAATAGTTGGGGTAATATAGCACGTCAGCTGAAATGCTTTTTTAAGTATTTTCTTTTATTTTACAAACATTTTTAATTTTCAATTTTGGACCCAGGAGTGGAGCTACTCTGATGGGGGAGAGTCAAGCTCCTTATGTCTCAACACCCCTGTGCCGTGCAGGGGGGCTGGATGCTCACTGCCCGCACCGCGTGCCTCCATGCCTGGAACTCAACAGCAGATATCTAACCTATGTAATGCACAGTGGTAAAGCATGCCATTTGAATGAGCAGGCTGAACTTCCTTAGCATACAAGAAGCAGGAAGGAACTGAAGTTGATTGATAGTCTCCCCCCACCTCCCCTCTCTGTCTTTCTTGAACTTGACTCAAAAGGCATCATTAACCAGTGGGAAGATTACTAGAATATTTATTACTTTACCCTGTGCGCTTTCCTGTGGAGAGGCCTCTCTCTCCCACACACACACAGACACAAACAGTGCTGAGGTGTTGATAATGAAGGAGTCCTCAGTCAGGAGCTCTCTCTCCCAGGGAGAGGATACTCTAACTCATTAGCTGTAATGATGGTCTCTACATGGCCCTCCACTCCCATCCATCTGCTCTCCAATGACAGTTACACCTCATCCACTAACATGTTGTGAGGTAGTTCTGAGTCCAGGGACACAGGCGTTATGGCGCCAAGTTCAGACATGGTTGTAAGTTGAGGAAAACTCCCTGACTTGTACTCATGTATAAGATCATTCTCAGTTCTCAGTTGTTCTGAGGCTCCTGACTGAGTTACCTATCACTCTCCTTTGCAATGAAAATAAATGTGATCATCAGGGTCAGAATTTCGTCATTTTAGGGGCAAGGCCATTTGGCCTTCGGTGTCACTCAACTTTTTAGGGCACAAAGGTCACATGCCAAGGCACAAAGGCCATTGAATGTTATAAGAAGATTGGGAGCCTACGAATAAATGACTTTAAAGCAGAAGTTCAGTGATTCCTTTAACTGAATGGTCTACTGAATTTTTACCACCCAAATCAGATACAATAACTGCTCTCTAGATGCCCAGTAAATAATACACATGAAAAACATAAATAGCCTACTTTATTCACTTTTTTGTATCAAATGATGCCTCCATAAAATTGTCATAAGTCATGCAATCCTGGTTGAATCATATGGAGCCCCTTCACTGGAAATGCTATGTAGCACTATAGTATAGGTTAGCCAAGCAACCGACTGACAATCATCCATGCACTTAGCAGCACAATCCGTTTCAGTTGCTGTAGTCTCTCACGGCATTATTCTAGAAACCAATATACTGCAACATACTGTAATAAGGGTAGCTAGCCAGTTTAATTGGATTCTATCTAGCTATGCTAGCTAGCTAACTAGCAAACTAGTATGGCTGTCAACTTACACAGGTATTGAAAATGGAAGGTTTGATTCAGTTAAGCACTCAATCAGTCAGCTATCTACCTAATGATGCTGGCTGTCAGTAATGTAACATTAGCTAACGTTAGTTAGCTAACAGCTATGCCTGGGTTCTGTGGAGTTAGCTAGCTAGCCATTACGTTGATCACCCAGCACAAAGATACTTTCTCTGCTTTGCAAATTGTTTTGTTGAAAAAGAAGTTGTTGAAAAAGTTGGGTAATGGCTAGATAACTAAGCCATTTTGAGCCGCATCATAATTTATTAGCTATCGATATAGTCAATTCCGACCTTGTCTGCTTGCTTGCGCTCTCTACGAACCACAACACACCAGCAGTCCTTGCAGCTGGTTGCACGTGCCAGTTTCACATCACATCAAAGCCACTAGCAGGCTGCAGTTGTATACTACCGGTGTAATGCTTTATTGATATCAATGTAGCATCAATTGAATTCATTTCAGATTGTCAAGAAAACGACAGGGGACTGTTCTATTGTTTGATAGGTACAATTAAACCTTCAATAGAGGATGGGAATCTCACACGTCTTGTATCATTCAAGCAACACCCCTTTTATTGCGTACCGCATAAAACAACACATACAGTACAGTACTGGTGACGGCATGACGTTCCTACGTATCACGTATCAAAACATATCACTACAGGGACCACTGATGCTTTTAAAGCAACCTTGAGATTTAGATGGTAGCAGGGGCACAAAAGCCATGGTGGCTGCAGGGAGTATAATTATTTCACTTTGTGTAATGGATCTAGAAGGTTTGGATGTAGCCATTTCTCGTCCCCTGCCATATTTCAATCGGGGGAATATGAAGTACAGCCGCCTTCGTCAGCTACAGCTTTGGCTGAAGGGACGCTGCTGGTTCTGGGGCATTCCTTACATTGATAATTTAACTTTGTTTAGTGAAAGGCAGGACATGGACAATAGAGATGGGCTTCACCTGAACAGGTGTGGAGCCAAGCTGCTCTCATTGAACATTAGTGACACCCTACAATCCCTCCTATACCCTACAATCCCTCCTATACCCTACAATCCCTCCTATACTGACACAATTCTTGCCCAAGCTGTAATTTTGCACAGGTTTTTTACACCATTAAATCTCCGCCCCTTTTCAGACTTGGGCAGCTCGGTCCAATTAAAAGACCTATTTTAGCTAACATTTCTGTTGCTTGCAGTGACCGCGAATCTGGTTGTTCAGTATGATCATGATGTTCTGGCACTTAGTGAACCATGATGCCGATACAACCTCATCCCTGTCATTGTGAACCAGAGATATAAACAGTGAACAATTGCACACAGATACCACCAGGGGTCAAACATCTGTCACCTGCGCCCTCTATGCCCGACCTCTGTTGAAGCTGCTCCTGCTGTCATTACAAGCAAAATGTCAGAGAATTCTGTTTTGCCTGAGCGCTCTCCATCCCGTGCATTTAACCCTGTTGTGTTTAAGACTAGAAAGGGGTTAGGATTAATTCACTGGAACATCAGAAGTATTCTTGCACCGCAGAAACTTGACCATGTAAACATATTAACTAACTTCATAGCTTGGTTTGTGCTCTGACATGCACTGTCAACTGTGAAACCTGGATTTACCACAGGTGGACTCCAATCAGGTTGTAGTAACATCTCAAGGATGATCAGTGGAAACAGGATGCACCTGAGCTCAATTTTGAGTGGCATAGCAAAGGGAGTGAATACTTGTACATGTGATATTTATTTATTTAATACATTTGCAAACATTAAAAAAAATATTATATATAATATAATAATTATATATAATTTTTTCACTGTCATTATATAGTATTGTGTGTAGAATTTTGAGATTAAATGGGAATTTAATACATTTTGGAATAAGGCTGTAACATAACAAAATGTGGAAAAAGTGAAGGGATATGAATACTTTCCGCATGCACTATGCAGCATTCCCCTATCTAAGAATGAAAATGATAAAATGACAATGATAATCGGGTGTAGCCTGACCCTTCAAGAGAGCTGGAACATCGCAAAATGAAGTGTGGAGAAACATCTGGCTATGCGAGACTAGGGAGCAGCTAGCTACTGTAACAGAGGCTAGCTAGGGTAAGCTGGGTCTAGCTTGGGTCTAGCTGGGGTTAGCTGGGTCTAGCCAGGCCTGTGGGCTAGTGGGTGCAGATGAGAGCTAGGAGGGAGCTAGTAAGGGTTAGTGATGTCTGTGCTGCTCCTTACCAGAGAGGTGAAGATGTAGGTGTAGTAGACAGACAGCATCCCCAGCTCTGACGCCTGCAGAAAGAGAGAGAGAGAGAGAGAGAGGACGGGAGGGAGAGAGAAAGGAGAGAACAGAAGAGGAAAATTAAAAGGAGAGATCACAGTGAAGTCACAGAAGCAGTCGGGTAGGACAGAGGCAGTCGGGCAGGACAGAGTGAATGTGATGGACAGGAGGAGTATTTACTAAGTGAATACTGGCACTGCAGAACTGACTCCATTTGATGCTTCTGTGTAGTTCTTTTCATCACTCAAGGCATCAATCACTAGTTTCCATAGCTCTGCAGGTACAATGCCTATTTTTCAAATGTGTGTGTGTGTGTGTGTGTGTGTGTGTGTGTGTGTGCGAGTGTGTGTGTGTGTGTGTGCGAGTGTGTGTGTGTGTGTGTGGTCTCCAGATTGATGATCCCAGTTGTTGGTGTAGGATCCAGGTGGATGAAGATCCCTCACACACTTACAACTCTGGTCTCCAAGGTAACACAGGCTCAGCGCACATGCTTCAGATCAAAGATGGCAATCGGAGCTTTAGAATAATCATCTCAGTGTGTGAGAGAGGGAGAGAGAGTGAGAGAGAGAGAGTGTGAGAGAGAGAGAGAGAGTGTGTGTGCTGTAAACAAGCTGTGAGAGAGCCAAAAAGCACACACCTGTCTGCATGGGCTATTCAATCTAACCTGTCCTATGTCTTCATGACTGGCATTCGTGGTGATATGTTATCTTGGTGATATGGTAATATCTTAACTCCAAATTGTAATTTAATTTAATCTTCTGTGTACACTCAAGCACCCAAACAGTATGTTGTTTTAAAGGAGTAGTAAAGGGAAAATGCATGTTTAGCCCTGTTTTAAGGTTACTTATGATCATATACAATGGTTCAGATCAAAACGTTGACAAAACTAGCACTTTTGAGAAAGTCTGATAATTGCTCTACCACCGTTTTGGTCATACAATGGATGTGGGTGGGCACCTTGAAAAATCATTAAAAAAGCATGTTAAACTCTCGATTTCAAAGACAGTGGGTAATCTAGCCTACTTATCGGTATTGGTATAAACATCTGGACCACTTGGCTTTTCTTTTCCCTATGTATATATTTTATGTTTTTATTATGTATAGATTTTATGTTATTGCTATCCATCTCCTTTCTTCTTTCTTCCTTCATTTACTTCTCACCTCTATGCGTGCAGCAGCTACAGTATATGGCTCATTCTGTTTTGGCGTACCCGGCAGCTACTCTCCCACTTCCTAAGTGACTGACCCAAACATCGCACTGAGTTGTATCCGTTTTGTCTCTTGGAATGTTAAGGTCTTAAATAAGTTTACTAAATTAAACACAATAATGTCTCACTTACAGCACTTGAAGGCTGATATAGCTTTTCTTCAGGAGACACATTTATGCCCTTCTGATGTTCCGAGACTCAAAAGGCAGTGGGTTGGGCATTTATTTCACTCAAAGTTTAATTATAAAGGGGTGCTGCCATCTTAATTCGCAAAAACGTTGCTTTCAAACTGCTTGGCTCAACTGCTGACCCCAATGGCCGTTACACAATTGTTTCGGGTGTCATTCAAAATACTCCAGTAGTCCTTGTCTGCGTTTATGCACCTAATTGGGATGATAGTCAGTTCATCTCTACATTCTTCTCAATACTACCAGTCTTCATTAATAGTTCCTTGATTATAGGGGGGGATTTCAATATGGTCCAATACACTATTTTTGATCGATCATCTACTACTACTCTGCTTCTGCAAAGGCTCTAGCCTCTTATGCTGAACAACTGGGTTAGTCTGACCCCTGGAAGATCAATTTTCCATTAACCAAAGCATGGTCTTTCTTTTCGCACCCTCATCATACTTACTCTCGGATAGAATTCTTTCTTTTGGATGATAGGCTTTTGTCGAAGGTTAAGTCGTGCGAGTACCATAGCATTGTTATTTTGGATCATGCCCCCACGTCTATAGAGATCAATCTACCCAAAAGCTATGTTCCATCAAGGCAGTGGCGCTTAAATTCTCAAATGCTGACCAACGATGCCTTTAAGGAGTTCCTAGCCACTCAAATTGGATTCATTTTTGAAATTAATAAAACCCCTGATGTTTCTCAGTGCTATGGGACGCATTCAAAGCTTACTTACGAGGTCAGGTAAAATCCTACTTCTCACATGCCAAGAGATCGGAAGCAATTCAATTGATCTCTGAGAAAATTTTACAATTAGACAACCAGTATGCGATAGCTCCAACTCTGGCTCTGTATAATAGACGGCTTCACCTCCAGGCTGAGTTTGAGCTGTTATCCACAAATAAGACTGAACTACTTCTGCTCAAGTCTAGACAACGCTTTTTTGAGACTGGAGATAAAGCAGGTAAACGCCTTGCCCATCAAGCTCGTTCTGCTGCAGCCTCCAGACTGACTACTAAAATAAAGTCGCCTTTTGGGGATGTTCTTACAGATACAAGGGATATAAACACTGCTTTCCTAAACTTCTATTCTGATCTCTACTCCTCTGAATGTCCCCCAGATATTTGGGACCATGACAACCCTCTTGATAATATATGTGACCCTGTACTTGATGAAACACTCTCTGGCAACCTTGGTGGACCGATCTCACTTCTTGAGATTCAAGAAGCCATACAAGCTATGTAGAATGGAGTTTGGAGTCTATGCAGAATGGAGTTTTATAAAGCATTTTTCCACCTCATAGGCCCTGAATTGCAGAGTATGTATAATGAATCCTTTTTAGATGGTCGGCTGCCAGATACATTATCTCAAGCCTCCATCTCCCTGTTGCTTAAGAAAGATAACGACCCACTTCTTTGCAGCAGCAGGAGGCAGATTTCCCTTCTAAATGTGGACCTGAAGATTTCGGTCAAAGTCCTCTATAACCGTCTCAGACGAGTGGTCCCAGACTTAATATCGGCTGATCAAACAGGCTTTATTCACGGGAGGCATTCTTTGTCTAATACAAGGCATCTGCTGGACATAATTCATGCACCAAGCTCTAGCTCCCCTGAATTTGTCCTTTCCTTGGATGCAGAAAAAGCCTTTGATAGGGTGGAGTGGACCTACCTTTTTTTGTTTTGGGAAAAATGGGGTTTAGTAAAGATTTTATCTTGTGGATCAAAATTTTATATTCAGCCCCTGTAGCTTCAGTTATCACAAATGACCTACACTCACCTTTGTTTCCTCTCAAACGAGGCACAAAACAAGGTTGCCCTCTGTCCCCTCTGCTATTCGCAATTGCCATAGAACCCTTGGCTATTTGGCTTCGTGGTGAGGCTAGGTTTGAGGGGATTGTGAGGGGCAGGGCTACCCATAAGGTGCGGATGATTTACTTTTGTATATATCCAATCCAACCTCTTCTATTCCTATTATTATGTATATATTAGAGCAGTTTGGTAGGTTCTCAGGGTATAAACTGAACTTTCAGAAAAGCGATTTTTTTTCCTGTGAACCCAATAAGCTGTGAATATGCCTCACTCACTCTTTCCTTTTCAAAGGGTGGATAATGGGTTAAAATATCTAGGCATCGTCACTAAATGTTTAAGGAAAATTTCCTCCCATTATTAGAACGCTGCAAAGCTGATTTCAATCGTTGGTTCACTCTGCCCCTTTCGTTGGTTGGCCAAATTAACCTTATAAAAATGCCTATTCTGCCCAAGTTTCTGTATCTTTTTCAACATATCCCAGTATTTATTAGGAAAAGCTTTTACTAAATTTGATCAGACTGTATCTTCCTTTCTATGGGGGAACAAACAACATCACATCAAAAAAGTGTATCTTCAGCAGCCTAAGTCAATGGGTGGGATGACTGTGACAAGTGTATTGCTCTACGCAGTTTTACTTTTGTCAACTTTGTACTTTTTCTTGTACGTGAAGGTTTTCAAATTCTTGTGTATCTCTGCAGGGGGGTCGGGAGAGGGGATTTGTACTGGAGGGGGGAGGGGAGATGTTGAAGTGGGCTAGCTTTCACCTTAGTTGCCTGGTTAGGCCATAGACAGAGCGAACACTGAAATAGCCACAGAAATCAGGCCTAGTAGGGAACTTTCCTGGAATTATCTTTGCTGACCGTCAGCAAGCTGACCAGTCATTTCAGTAAACAAGTTGACCAAAGCACGATATGAACAGGTGCTGTTGCTTAACAGACACAGGATCTTCTGTCGCTAAGGCAACGGCCTAATCTTGACATGGCTAGTTGACCAAGTTGCTATTTCTATGCCTGATTGCATTCTTCCACATAACTTGATATCACATTCCTCCCACTCTTGTCTACGGAGTAGCCTATAAGAGATTTTTGTCTTTGTATGCAAGGGAGCGCGCTCTTCCCTGAAGCTTCCAGCACTTTTCTCTGAATGCTTTCAGTTCCGCTACTACTCTGTGCCACGCAACGCAACGTATGTAATGTATTGTCATCTGCCAAAGCCTAAAGCTAAAGGCAACTGTGAACTTAGGATGCTCTGTTAATAAACACCAAAGTCCATGACGTCCCAGTGGAAGCCTTTCTCTCTGTCTGGAACTGAACTAATTTACTAGGGATCATCAGTAAGGCAATTATTCATTAATGTCTATATGTATGTTGTGACTGTTCTTTTTCATATTTTGTTGAAAAATGCAAATCTAATTAACCAATTTTTTTTTTAAGAAGAGAGATTGATGAGATGAAGAGAGATTGTTGAAATGAAGAGAGATTGAGCCAAAGAACAAGAAGAGAGAGATGAAGTAAGAGCGTTTGAAGGAGTTGAAACAGGAAGACGGACGCTGGCAGAGCGAGGAAGACAGAGACAGACAGCCTACTGAGCTCCTAGAGTTTCCATGGCAACGTGATGCTCATTATCTGCTAGAGAAAGTGTGTTTGAGAGAGAGAGAGAAAGATTTATTTATTTATTTGTATTATATTAGTTATTTTATTATATCAGTTATTTTTTATTATATTAGTTCTAAAATGTCTTGTTTGTCTATATTATGTATTTTCCCAGGCTTTAACATCTAGCCCAGGGACTGCAGCTGAAAATTAGCAACCCTGTTAATGCTGGCATATCTACAGTTTTTATTCATGCTGTCCCTGCTCAGATAAACCCAATACAGTAAATAAAGTAAAGATAACCTCTAAAGAGAGAATGAAATGGACGAACTACTGTATTCACTAGTAGGAGTGTCCGTTGTTGGTGTCACTTTCTCTTTCTCCCTCTGTCTCTCTCGTTCTCTCTCACAGGCACGTACGCGCATGCACACGCGCACACACACACACACACACACACACACACACAGGCATAAACACAAACACTGTCTTGTCCACTACAGCCTCACATCCATCCAACTTATGCTCTCTCTCCCTATCTATCTATCTATCTATCTATCTATCTATCTATCTATCTATCTATCTATCTATCTATCTATCAGGTTGCAGCCGATGTCACCTAATGATATTATACAAATATGTTACAACACCCCCGTTTTTTGTCATGTATTCAATCTAGAAAACATAGCCTATTCTCACAATGAGATCTTCACTTGATCAAACACGTGTACTGAATCGTTTGTCCTAAGGTCTTGTATTGCAGTGTTGTGATGCACATATATAGGCTATTGTGATATATGGCTATTATTATGACTACATTTTGGGGTGGGTGGAGGTGAAGATATTAAGTCAAGTTATTATTTTCCTTTCGTAATTTACAACACCAAATAATTGTTATTCTGCAAAACATTCTGAAAGTTGAGTAAGCCTAATCATCACTAGTGGCAACAGAATGTTGATCCAGCACCTCGATCAGACCCAACTGCAGGAAGCATCACGCATTTTTGGATTAAACAGCTCCAGTAGAGATATTCGATTATGACCAGAGGGCATTACAATAACATTCAAAATGAGATCTATTGACTGCATGACCTGTTACGACTCCAGAGACGTCTAGCCCATATCCGCTGTGCGCTCACAGCGCAAATGATCTATCTTCTGGTAAGACCCACAGTTTGACTAACTAGGTCTATACTGTTCGTAGCTGGCTGAAAGCTATTATGTTAGTCTAATAGTCCAAGCCTCCAAGCTTGCGTGGCCGGCTGCAGGGTGCTTTTCCTCGGTGTCGCGGGGGAGATGAGCCATCGTTATACCTTTTTCGTACTTTTCCAAATAACGCGATTTCGAGGATATGGCCTGTTAGTTAGTGTGTATCTTTATCATGTTTGGGGGTTAAAAGGTAGTGTGACATCTTACGTTTCTTATATTAAGGACTTTGTAAATGCCTGTAAGCTTCCTGGTGTCGAGGTAACTATGGTTACAAACAACAAATGTGTGGAGGTTGGGGCCACGACCTGTCAATCATTTCTGACTGACACGCCCTATTTGGCATGCCCACAAAACGAGGTGAGCTTGGAGAGGGCGAAATTTTAGCATATAAAAAGGAGTTTTATAGTACTTAAAAATGACAGAATAACAACACTTATGGACATATTGACTTTGATTTTACCTAAAGATAACTGATGTGTCATGTTCAACCACCATGTTATTCCTTTAATAAAATACTCTTGAACCTATATCACCAACAGGCGGACCGCGGTCCGGATCCGCACCCAGAAGCCGTCAAATCCGGACCTCGTCTTTAACCCGATAAATCAATGAGAATTTATCCCTTTTGACGGAGTGTAGGCAACTAGTTTGAGCCTGCACAGCCTTTGTAGTATTTTATAGCATTTGTTTACTATCTCAAGCGTCACTAGCCAATCAAATCTGCATGTTCATTGCCTGACGTCACCCAGTCTACACGTGACAGCCTAGCTATCGTTAATTTTACTTTAATCAGAGCGATTCCTTGAACGTTAGTTGGAGCTGGACACTGCATGACCGCAGAAACTAAGGACAAACATAGGGGAAGTGGGAGGGTGGGATGCCACAGGTAGACAGGAAAAAGGTGTTAAATAGTTCAATTCTTAAAATGTGTTGAGATTGTTAACACAAAAGGGAAACTCAAACTTTTTTTTTTTTTTAATTTAAGCACTTTAATTTCAGATGCACATTTTTCAAAAGCTACTTTGCTTTTAAATGTAGACCTCATTTTACTCAAGTTTATAGTAGCCTGCAGTACTTTTGATTTATAATCCCTCCAAAATGTGAAATCCCTCCTAAATATGAAGTGTCAATAAAAAACAGGTTGAAATGTTATTGAAATGTAGCCTACTTTATTGGATTTTAAAGTATGTTTGGGATCATACAACTAAAGTGAACAATATTTTAACTTCACATGCATATTGCACAGTAACATACAGCAAATACAATAATCTGATAGGAATATGCAAGGAAACAAATGTGTTGAGGGCATAAAAAACGCATGCATCACCACCGGACCCTGGCTTGAGGCAATTCTGTCAAACTGGACCTCTTAGAACTGTACTTGATTACCCCTGCTCTAGAAGCACACACCGATTGTAAATAAAATACTCTATAGCCACACACCTGTGAGCGCACAAGTAATTTTCTGTATTCAGAAAAACATTTGATCTGAACATTCAATACAATGCATTTATTGTATCTTTCTATCCTTGTGTAGCTAATATGTTAGCATTATTAGCATATATAGCAGCAGCCCCACAAACTCATCTGATAGTGCTGCATTGCAAACGTTGTGTTGGAATTCTACAATGCCCCTTGCTACAATGTTTACAGCACTTTCTGAACATCATAAACAAAACATGTTTTCAAATTATTTGGAGGGTATATCTCTAGCTATCAGAAAACAACTAGCTCATATTGTTGTGTTAATAATTGGTGAAAAAAACACATTTGTTCATTCATTTAGCTAAAGCTAACATGCTAGCTATCTACCGTCATTCGTGACTGGATGGCCATAGCCCTATATTGCAATAAACAGTCAGAATAACAGTGCTATCAAACAAGCTTAACATTTATTTGGAAACACTAGCACAACAGTTGGCTGGCATTTCATTTTGACAACTGAGTAGTTTATATGTTGCATAGCAAACGAGAACAGAACACCACTTCGCGTCGTGCCTAACAACGTCCCCTAGCTGTCCACCTACAGCCTTTCGTTGTTTATTGCTTAAATAAAAAGTACAGTATACATGTTTACCAGTAGCTTTAGAATTAAGAACTTAGAATCAATGAAGAGCCCACTGCTTAAAAACACACTGGAAGTTATATTAGAGCAAGAGAAAGATTAATTATCTTTGAAGGTAGAGCTGTTGACACAAGCCGTTACCAGGTGGCTGAACAGAGAACGTAAGAAGAAGGAGAATAAGACAATAAGAATAAATAAAATCAAGAAGAATAAATAAATACAAGAAGAATAAATAATGACAAGAAGATTAAATGAAGACAAGAAAAATAAATAAAGACACAAATAATAAATAAAGAAAAGAAGAATAAATAAAGACAAGAATAATAAAGACAAGAAGAATAAATAAAGACAAGAATAAATAAAGACAAGAAGAATAAATAAAGACAAGAAGTGTACATAAAGACAAGAAGAATAAATAAAGAAAAGGAGAATAAATAAAGACAAGAATAAATAAAAACAAGAAGAATAAATAAAGACAAGAAGAATAAATAAAGACAAGACGATTAAATAAAGATAAGGATAATAAATAAAGACAAGAAGAATAAATGAAGACAAGCATGAATGAAGACAGTGAACGATGCAAAAGCAAAATGTCAAATGTACCCCACCCACACACACACACACACACACACACACACATACACACACACACACACACACCAATGGCTTCGCATTCTGTTTGATACAAACAAACAGTCATAACGAGCTGGCTAAATGATCCATTACTTCCATTAGGCCTAGCCTGGCTGCCTCATCCTCCGTTCACAACCCCATTAATCCTGTCTAATGAATAGACCTCTCCTATCCTGGGCACTGACTAATGGAACACTAGCCCTGGGTACTTCCTCCTGCAGCAGCCTGCCATGTGCTCTAATTGATTTTTTTGACAGAGCATTCAGTGCTATTGGTTTGGCTTGCTCTCTATCCACCCTCAAGCAGGGTTCCCACACAAATATCAGTGAAATATCAAATTCCCTGACTTTCAATAGCTAAAAAGCTGAATTTCCATGACCTGAAATGAACCGAAATGCTTTTGACGCAGGAAGATGGATAGATAGATTATTTAGAGAAGGGATAAATAAGTTCTGAAAAACCAAGTAACCATTGGAGCTGCACCCTGAGAGTCAACAAGTTCAATCATCAGACGGAGGAGACCCTTTAAGTCCACTGAGATTCTTGAAGTCGAGCAGTCATTTTTTTGCTCCACTGTCAAGATGCGCTGGTGGGCTAAGACCACTCACCTGCCTTGTGAGTTGTATAGGACAGGCCAGTCATTGGTTTGAGACCTAGGCTATTACCATAGCTATTTGTTGTGCAGTAAAATGAGGCCTACCTCAAGAAGAGAAGCTTCTCAAACTTTTTTTTGAATATTTCGACTGGGATTTTGAAATGGAGGAAATGAACACGTATAGCTAAAATCTAGTTTTAAGCTTAATGTTGATGTATAGGCCTCTGAGATTATAGAACAGTCAGCTCTCAGCCCGCTGCATGCTGTAGGCTATGCGGGCGAATACAGAATATAGTCACTAGTGATCACTTTTCAATAATGTGTAGTAGCCTAAATTAAATTAATAGTGAAATTAAAGTGCTATGTTGCAAAAACAATGGGAACTTTTAACTTGTGGTCATTCCCAATGATATGAATCGATAACTGACAGCTTCTAGGTGATGTGTCCATCTGTAGCATAAGATTGCATGTGCACCTTTTCCCGAAAAATAACAAGGAACGAGGGTAGGAAAAATACCAGTTTCCATCACGTGTGCTTTCCCAAATAACTGATTCGGGTACACACCTTATGGGCACCTGCACATAGATTACACTTGACCAGTATTTTGTCCTTGATCTCAAGTAGGGAACTATAATGTCCATATTTCCATGACAGAGAGCTCACATTGTCAGAACCATGTGCGACCTGCGTTATGCGGTACTCTCGTCCCCTCGTGCGTGTTGACGTCAGCTGTGTGCATTCCACCTCAAAGCATCCCCCTCTCTTCCCACTGCGCTCTCTCTCTGCTCATACCCCCCCTGCCGGCTAGAAGCCGAACTGCACCCCCAGATATCACATATGAACTCCATTGACCATAGTGAAGCAGTAGCACATGCAGAGAGCTCAGTCCAGAGGGGATGATGTGCTTCTAAGCCATCATCCATGTCCATGAACAAGATGTCTCCAATGGTGCTACTGTCAGCAGACGTATCACCGCAGAATCTGTGTATAACTCCACTAAATGTCAATGATTGTCCCATATCGTGCACACATGTCACCAAAAATAACAAGTATGTGGTAAACAAAGCAATTCTAAACAATCGTAAGTGGAAAATTTACCAAACTGTTAATAACTCAAGAATTGTTTGGGATCCAAACGCAAAACCAAAGGGTAAATTATGGTGAATGTTACATCCTGGCACTAACAACTGTTGCTTACAACTGAATATTTCTAAAACAGTTTGTATGTTCTTCTCCAAGGTCCATAGTAATGTTGTAGTACAGGCCTTTTTTTATTTTTTTTATCTCTGGAGAGAAACTCTGTGTCAGAGTATAAGTACTTAGGAGTACACATTGATAGAAATCTGGATTTCAAAAGCCACATAAAAAGAGTTAGCAACAAGGTTAAATTCAGTCTGTCAAATTTCAGGTTCAGTAAAGACCTTCTTTCAACCGAGGCAGCAAAGCTTTATCTTCATTGAATGGTTCTTTCCCACATTAATTACTGTCTGATAAGTTGGTCAAATTCTCGCAATTCTGATTTAAACCCCCTGCAATCACTTTATAAACAAGCACTGAAAACCTTAGATAAAAAGCCATTTTCTTATCACCACTGCCACATTTTTTGCTAGGAAAACCTTGTTAAATACATAAATCTCTGCTTGGTCTTTAAGATCCTGCATGGGTTAGCTCCGCCTCCTCTATCTGGTTTCATCGAACTCAAATCTGCCTCAGCCAGAGTTACGAGAGGAGCAGCTAGGGGTGACTGCATGTTACCATCTAGAATAAGTGCATTTATCCAGGCGGGCTTCTCCTTCAAAGCAACCCATCAGTGGAATTCAGTGCCACAATCTATCAGAGAGTCCCCAATTTACTACTCTTTCAAAAGTGGTGTTAAGAAATGGCTTCTGGAGAACCAACAGTGTCAACACTGATCTGTGTGCATGCATGTGCGCATGTGTGTGTCTGTGTGTGTGTGTGTGTGTGTGTGTGTGTGTGTGTGTGTGTGTGTGTGTGTGTGTGTGTGTGTGTGTGTGGGAGAGTGTACGTGCCCGTCAGGTCCTTAGCTAACATTTTTATGTTTTTTATGTAATTATGTATTATTCTTTATTATGTATATAATGTATTTCAATGTATTTTAATCATTGTAGTGCTCATACCATCTGCCCCAGAGACTATGGTTGGAAATTAGCCAAGTTGGCTAAACCAGCATATTTACAGAAATGTTCCTTAATGTGCACTGTCTCTGAATTTTAAACTATTAAATAAATAAATAAATAAAAATAGACAGAACTGTCAGCCATGTAGGCTAGGGATTGTTGATGCATTGCGCTTGAGCAATTGACATTGGATCATTAACAGGAAATGTAGGCTATTTGTCCATTGCGCAAAAGTAGCGAGCCCATTTAAATTTCAGTAGCTGTAACTGCGTTATTTTGATTCAAAATGTAATTCATTACATTACTAGTTACTGCCAAAAGTAGTGACATTACTAGTGACAGCTGGTGAGTTTGAGTTTAATTTTTGACCGCTGTCCCGACTCAGTCTCAGTCAGTCTCCCCTTAGCCTAGGCATATGAGATAAAAACAAATCATCAAATCTCTAGTTTGAACAGGTGAATCTGATTCAACTCACAAAATTCGGAGTCAGGTACGACCATAGTGCAATATGGGAAACAAGTGAAATAGCCTGCATGGAAAATACTGCATGGAAATTATTACATTTTGATGAATGCCAACTAAAATGTAAACATGTTACAAACAAAATGCCCTAAGTCATTATATACCATGTATTGGACAACTAAACAATTATGATATCCTCTGACGTTTCATGTCTGGAATATACTTTTTAAAATTCCATGATACTCCAGAAATTCCATGACCTGTGGGAATCCTGCTCAAGTCCTCTTTGTGCCATACTGTCCGAGGAAAACTCAACCTCCAGAAGGAAAATACTCAGGTCAACTCAACCTCCAGGAGGGAGATACTAAGGTCAACTCAACCTCCAGGAGGGAAATACTAAGGTCAACTCAACCTCCAGGAGGGAAATACTAAGGTCAACTCAACCTCCAGGAGGGAAATACTAAGGTCAACTCAACATCCAGGCGGGAAATACTAAGGTCAACTCAACATCCAGGCGGGAAATACTAAGGTCAACTCAACATCCGATGCCGTGTGCTTTGGGTTTGAGACTAAAATACAGTCAGTCCTCTGGGCCATTCTGTCTGTCTGAAGACACCTTCAGATGAGTGTTGTTATGAGTCAGTGTGTGAGTTTTCTGTCTGTCTGAAGACACCTTCAGATGAGTGTTGTTATGAGTCAGTGTGTGAGTTTTCTGTCTGTCTGAAGACACCTTCAGATGAGTGTTGTTATGAGTCAGTGTGAGTTTTCTGTCTGTCTGAAGACACCTTCAGATGAGTGTTGTTATGTCAGTGTGTGAGTTTTCTGTCTGTCTGAAGACACCTTCAGATGAGTGTTGTTATGAGTCAGTGTGTGAGTTTTCTGTCTGTCTGAAGACACCTTCAGATGAGTGTTGTTATGAGTCAGTGTGTGAGTTTTCTGTCTGTCTGAAGACACCTTCAGATGAGTGTTGTGATCGTATTTTAGACTTGTCTAGTCCAAAGATTTACCAAGATACGTTCAAAAGGTTGAGTCTGGTTTATTGAATGAAATCAGATACTTGCGCAAGGACTTCCTGAACAACGCAAACAAAGGTGGTTTGTCAGAGAAGTGAAGTCAGTCACTTCTGGCCTGGCTTATATTCATTCAGAACACAGGTAAGTCTTTCTAGGATTTCATTGGCTGAGTTGTCTATGCGTCATCGTGAGGGGACGGATATCACACAGTGAAAGGAAGGAATGTGGGATGAAACTCGCTTTGAATAGAGACAAAGGTCTGAGTCAGGGCAGGAAGGTGGCCTTTCTGACTTGGACAAAAGAGCGAGGCAGAGCTATGCAGAGTGTGTTTACAATATCAAAAGGGGGGAGAGTTGGTGTTTTACATTAGACTGAAACTGGGGTTTTGCAGGGGACTTGGGGGGAGGTGATAAATTACAAAGACAAAGGCTAAGGTGTTTGGATGTAAATTCCTGGACAATCCCTCATTTGTGCCTGAACAGGCACACAAAAATAAAATCCAAACACAGTGTAAACAGTCAGCTATGCTATACATGTGGAAAGGAAATAATCTCTCCACTAGGTGGAAACTTTAATTATTTCCTCTCAACGTGCAAAATCACACACCAAAACCCCTTGTTTCAGAAGTTTGACAGGAAACAAAAAAAAAAAGATAAAATGGTTACCAGTGTAAGAGGGGCAAAAAACCTCTTGGTCAATTTAGAGGAAAAACCCAAACTTATTTATCAAGAAAGACTTACCTGTGTTCTGAATGAATATAAGCCAGGCCAGAAGTGACTGACTTCACTTCTCTGACAAACCACCTTTGTTTGCGTTGTTCAGGAAGTCCTTGCGCAAGTATCTGATTTCATTCAATAAACCAGACTCAACCTTTTGAACGTATCTTGGTAAATCTTTGGACTAGACAAGTCTAAAATACGATCACAGTTTTTGGCGACGCGGATGATCTGGGAGGACTACCTGCGTGTTGCCGGGATTCCAGTGGATAGGACTGATCGACAGACGTGTCGGTCCATATGGGCTTGGAAAATCAATTTTCTCTCTTGCGCCAGAGCGCTAGCCGAGATTATTTCCTCAGTTCTGCCACTGGATTCCTGAGGCTCACAGGTACGTTTAAACGAACCCTCTTGTGGTTCTGAGTTGTATTTGCCTTGATTTGGTTCAGTTGTGTTGGTCTGGATTGGTTGAAAACAGGAAACCCCAGCGTGGGTATTAAGTAAGTAACTATCCAAGGAGATGTGGACAGCAATATACATATTTATATCGTATTGTCGTTTTGACTTCGTCCTTGTTTAGGCTACCGGGGGTTCTCTTCAGAAGAGGTGCAATTTTGGGTTTGGGACTCGCTCCCTTACAGTTGATGTAGACTACAGTTTAGATTGTTTGTCGGCTCGGCTGTAGTTAAGAAGTGAGAGTGCACTTCTAGGATAACGTTTTGGGTTGAAGTTCGCAGATAGTGCGATTTCCACAGAGTGAAGTTCGCAGATAGTGCGATTCCCACAGGGTTGAAGTTCGCAGTGAGTGCGATTTCCAAATGAGTTGAAGTTCGCAGTGAGTGCGATTTCCAAATGAGTTGAAGTTCGCAGTGAGTGCGATTTCCAAATGAGTTGAAGTTCGCAGTGAGTGCGATTTCCAAATGGGTTGAAGTTCGCAGTGAGTGCGATTACCAGCTAACCTCCGGAGTGTCTGTTTTTTGTCCCCGAACGGGGTTGTGTTGTCTTTATGTTTGTCTAAGCGCTATTTTTCGCCGGCTCAGTGGGATTTTTGATTGCATTTTTGAGCCTCGGCTCTTGATTGTATGTTTGTTACGCGCGCCATGGATCCAGGTAAAGTATTGTTTTGTACCCTTTTTAGACTGTTACATTTCTGCTAGATTCCCAGTAGGCTAGCTAGCTGGTTGCCTAGGAGATAAGGAAAACAACTCCCGGTGATCCGCCTTGAGCCAGAGGGAGAACAAAGAGATTCCTGACTGGGTGAGTACTAAGCGAATTTTAATGTGTCTTAATGTTTGTTTCTTCGAAATTGTATTCTTTCCCGCCGTGAGTTAACCATAAGGTTTCTTTTCGTTGCTGTTTTGGGGTTTTTAGGCTGCGTCATGATTATTTGGGATTTGTTTCTTTAAATTTCCCCGCGCACAACCAAAGACCACATCCGGGTCATACATGCAACATTTTGGGATCACCACTAGGTGTCCCTGTAACCCCGGCTAATAACATAGGGCTAGAGGAGGTCACAGGATTCTACTGCTAGCCTGAGGAGATTGTTGCGCTGAAGCATTATTCTGCGAGCGTTTGTTGGCAGATTTTCGTTATGTGCTAAAGCATTTTCGATTTCTTACATCCATATCTGACATTTAGTGTTAAATTTTTAGCTAAGATTCGGGCTCAGCTACAGGTGGTTGAGATGTCTAGGTTAAGGGAAAAGCCTGTTAATTCTGTAGACTGGTCTGTTTTTAAGATTTGGGAGAGAGTAGCACGAGAGCGGGTTTTTGGGTCAGGAAGGAAAGATAAGGAGATTCAGCAAACAGTCTCTCCGCCATTTCCCCAGCAGAATAACTCTGATTTAAAATTAGATCCCCCCTCGACTCGTTGCTCCGTGCTCACACCCAACCAGGCTGTTCTTTCCCCTTTTCATGCTCCCGCCATTAGCCACGCCCCTTCTCTCATTTCGCCCCTTTCTACGAGGTATAAGGAAGATTTGGCTAGAGCTATATCTGAGGCTAAGGTTAATTTGGAACAACTGCAAATGGCTAGAGATAGTCTGGAGGGACCGCAAATACACGCGCCTCTGATACGCTGCCCAAACCCTGTTCCTCGCCCTTCACAAATAAATTATGCAGCTGGTTATGCGGCCTGGACTCCAGAGATTACGGTTTACAGACCCTGGCGCTCTGATGAACTACGTGAAATAGCTAAAACCTTGCCCGATCCAACCAAAGACATTGACGAGTTTGAAAATCTTTTTAACAGTTTAGTTCGTATGTATGAGCCTCACGCAGAGGAAATCGCCATGATCATGAGACAGTGCCTTGGGCTAAAATGGGTGGATGTGAAACATCCGTTTGACATTGCATTGCCTTTTAATCATGCCGATTTTTCTGACCAAAACACTGCGCTGTTGAACAGAATCAAAACTCGATTCCCTAAAAAGATGGATTGGGACCGTATCACATATTGCAAACAAAATTCCGATCAACAGTTCGAGATATTTTGGGAACGACTAGAATCAGTTTTCGCAGCACACAGTGGCATGGACAAAGCGAACGCCGATTATAAAAAGATTTTGAAACAACAATTGATGAATAACTCTCTCTCCTCTTTGTCCGACCAAGTTAGGTTGATGTGCCACACCTGGGAATCGACTTCTCTCGAAGAAGTTGTTAATCATTTCCGCTATGCGGAGCGTCTTCGTGATCACATTGAAGAGAGGGAGTTGAAAGAAATGAAGCTAGGTGCAGCCAGATTACAAGCTGCTCAGTTACAACAGCTGGACAATCAGACTGCTGGTGCAAGGTGGAACCAACAACGACCACAGTGGCGACAGAGAAACAATAGGAAGCGTTCTGGTAGGGTTAGGCGAGGAAAAAGGTATAATCGAAGTGAAGATAGAGATGATTCATGCTTCCATTGTGGTCAGTATGGCCACTGGATTGAACGGTGTCACAGTTACCGCAAGCTGAATGAAAAGGAAGAGCCTCCGATTTGGGGTCGAGCGCCACCTGCTGGAGTTTCCCTTGAACAACCCATAAGCGAGATTTTAACTAGCCAAGATAGAGAGTTTTAAAATATGGGTAAATAAACAGGATAAAATAGATGTAGAGGGAACTCAAAAGTCTGACAGGGTTGAATAGGTGTTTGATTCAGGAGTTTTGTTTCAATAGTCAATGAATGGCCATAAGCTGTTCGTTTTATGCATTTCTACTGTATGAATTTTTCATTCATATAATGATAATGTGTTTTTTGAGGAGCTGGCATTAGGCCTTCTCCTCTGCTATTGAACCCAGTCTGTGTTTTGAGTCTTAATTTTCAGGTGCTATGGACCCTGGGCGGCAGGTCTTTGAGGAGCCTGGATCATGGGATCATGCCTTCCTGGGGACATTGGAACCTGCTGTTGGTCTGTTTTAACTGTTGTTTGTTTTGTCTCTCTTTCTGATATGTAGCTTAAGACATAAGGGTTGTGCATAATAGTGGGGGGAATAGATAAGGGTTGCTAGTGTCTTAATCTGAATGCAGCATCTCATAACCCAATTATATTTTTTAAATGGTTATGTTAAATATCTCATGTTTATAGTTTGAGGCACATTCATCGGGCCTGAGTGTTTTTTCTGAGTGGTTTTTTACAGACAACTGTCGTTCCGGGAGTGATGGGTGAATGCCGAACCAGGAGACGGGCACAGGACACCGGAGGTTACTGGCCTGTTTCCCTACAGATGGGCGATCTGGGTTTCGTGAGATGCAGACCAACGCCATGTCACCAACTCACTGTGAGCGACAGATAAGTATGAAACAGGAGCAGGGCCCAAATACTCTGTCCTCAAATGCAGAAGAGGGAGGTTTTAGATATACAAATTTTAGCTATACAAATGAAGCTTGATGGCGTTTTTGATTAGTTAATTGTAAATGAAGCCAGTTCATTTTAGTGTCATTTTTCTTTGCCCCATCTCTATTTTTATCCTGACTTCAGGAAATTTTTGCTTTCACCCTTAGGGGGTGTTGTTTTGTTGAGACGAGAATATAGCGTATTTTATTTTCATAAAATCGCAAGAGAACTGCTAGAGCCAAATCCAATTGCCTTGATCATGACTGGGGACTAAGCGTGTTGAAGTCATTCTAACACTGCCCCTGATGTCACTGTAGGCTACTGCAGACTGGCTCTAAATGACACTTGAACAGTCACCCTGTTTAAGTTTTCCTGACAGAATAACAAAATTTTTTCCCCAAAGCAGGAGCTTGCGCTTAACCATGTTTCTGAGTATCTCCTACAGACTGTTGAATAACCGTTCCTGACCAAAGAAGGGAACAGGGAGACCAGACCAGAGGACTCTCTTTTGCTCTGTTTTGTCTCTGTTTGTCTCTCTCATCTGTGGATCCACAGATGGAGCACTTCATCAGCCTGTACTGGGGGAGCGCCGAGGTGAGCCCTCCAGCAGCACGACCCGGGCCGACCCTACGTGGAGCAGTACAGGGATGGACCGGGTTCAGTTCAAGAGCCTACATTTCTGACCTACAAGCATCTGCTCCACCTGCGGAGAAAAAGAAATGAAGGACTAAGTGCACATTTCCACCACCAAACTAACCTGTATCTAGGGCCTAATGACAAACCTGTACTACCTCGTTCATGTTTTCATTATGCTTTCAAACTAGCCCACGGGCCAGATCATGTTTCAAAACAGGGGTGGCGGAGGATGTTAACAGATGTCTCCAACAGAGTGAGGACCGCCATTTCCTGAGGCTAAGGAGGGGTTCCTGCATCACATCTCTCCTGGGGATTGGGTCCTAATCCACGACCACAGACGAAGGAGCTGGAACTCGCCGAGGTGGCTCGGGCCGTACCAGTTTCTACTCATCACGCAGACAGCGATCTGAGAGGACTTCGTTGGACCCATGCAAGCCATTGCCGACGGGTCCAAGCAGCAGAGGACGGTCCACCAAGGGATCGCAAACACCAGGAGATCAGAATGCAGCTGAACCAGAGGGCTCAGAGGCCAAAACCATGGGCCATCACACTGTCCTCTCCTCTGACGAGGAATCGGAGGAAAAATGACCTTGCTGGTCACCTCCTCACAAGATGCACCACACACGCACACACACCTGCACACACTAACATTGAACATAACTGATTTCAAGCAACGTGACATCGAAGTTGCGATCTAGAAGAGAAGACGCCTTGCATTCCCCAATGACATTCTATTGCCCAAAAGAGAAGTGCCACCTAAATGACTGTTGGGATACACTGTGAACAAGAGTGACCTTGACAGTCACCGCCACACTCTCCCCTCCTCTGATGAGCAATCGGAGACTGACCTTGCCAGTCACCTCCTCACAAGAGTGAATGAACTTTGAAATAATCTGGAAAATATCATATTTGTTTACAAGAGTTGCAATGATTGAAACATGAGTTGATAAATAAGTTTGGGTTTTTCCTCTAAATTGACCAAGAGGTTTTTTGCCCCTCTTACACTGGTAACCATTTTATCTTTTTTTTTTTGCCTTGTTAAATCAAGTTTGTTTTTTGGTGAATGGTTGTCCACTCTTAGACTATAAATAGTATATAATCATGTCATCTTTTTTATCTTGTTTCCTGTCAAACTTCTGAAACAAGGGGTTTTGGTGTGTGATTTTGCACGTTGAGAGGAAATAATTAAAGTTTCCACCTAGTGGAGAGATTATTTCCTTTCCACATGTATAGCATAGCTGACTGTTTACACTGTGTTTGGATTTTATTTTTGTGTGCCTGTTCAGGCACAAATGAGGGATTGTCCAGGAATTTACATCCAAACACCTTAGCCTTTGTCTTTGTAATTTATCACCTCCCCCCAAGTCCCCTGCAAAACCCCAGTTTCAGTCTAATGTAAAACACCAACTCTCCCCCCTTTTGATATTGTAAACACACTCTGCATAGCTCTGCCTCGCTCTTTTGTCCAAGTCAGAAAGGCCACCTTCCTGCCCTGACTCAGACCTTTGTCTCTATTCAAAGCGAGTTTCATCCCACATTCCTTCCTTTCACTGTGTGATATCCGTCCCCTCACGATGACGCATAGACAACTCAGCCAATGAAATCCTAGAAAGACTTACCTGTGTTCTGAATGAATATAAGCCAGGCCAGAAGTGACTGACTTCACTTCTCTGACAAACCACCTTTGTTTGCGTTGTTCAGGAAGTCCTTGCGCAAGTATCTGATTTCATTCAATAAACCAGACTCAACCTTTTGAACGTATCTTGGTAAATCTTTGGACTAGACAAGTCTAAAATACGATCACAGTGTTGTTATGAGTCAGTGTGTGAGTTTTCTCCCGGAAATATGCTGCAAAGGATTATTTATAGAAGTTGCAAACGCAACTTTCTAAATGAGCACTTTTGAAGGGAAGTGTTGATCAGCCCAGCAAAGCAGACTCACTCTTTCCAGGATGATGTGGGACATGGTTGCGTTGGCGTCCACGATGATGGTGGCCGTCTTGTCGTCGCGGATCTCCTTCAGCAGGGGGGTGGGGTCCTGACTGTCGTCCAGCATGCGCACTGACAGCGTCTCCTTGGAGATGAGGAACTGGCGTAGCAGACGTTCCAGGTTCAGTAGACCTGCAGACAGAGAGACAGACAGGTTCAGTAGACCTGCAGAGAGACATACAGGTTCAGTAGACCTGCAGAGAGACAGACAGGTTCACTAGACCGGCAGACAGAGACAGACAGATTCACTAGACCTGCAGAGAGACAGACAGGTTCAGTAGACCTGCAGACAGAGAGACAGACAGGTTCAGTAGACCTGTAGACAGAGAGACAGACAGGTTCAGTAGACCTGCAGACAGAGAGACAGACAGGTTCAGTAGACCTGTAGACAGAGAGACAGACAGGTTCAGTAAGGAAAGAGACAGACAGGTTTACTTAGCCTACAGAGACAGAGAGACAGACAGGTTCAGTTAGCCTACAGAGACAGAGAGACAGACAGGTAGAGTAAGGAGAGAGAGAGACCGGTTCAGTTAGCCTGAGAAACAGCTATTCATACTACTGTATTCAGCCCACTAAACAAACAAAATGACAGTAATTAAAATATTTTCTTTAGCTGACTACCTGTAATGACAGTAAATGGTAAATGGACTGCACTTATATAGCGCTTTTCCACCTTAGCGGAACTCAAAGCGCTTTTCAATGGCCTCTCATTCACCCATTCACACACACATGCACACACCAATGGCGGTAGCTGCCATGCACAGTAATTGTTAGTCATTATCTGTTGAGTTTGACACTATCGCACTGAACCATGAGAGAGACTGGACTTGACCTCTGCATGTCAGCACTTAGAATTCAGAATTCATCTTCTCTGGAGCTCCTCACTGGAACTGAAAGGTCCATACATACCTTCCAAAATACTTTTTAGTTTTCAATGACTTGCATTGATTGCGGCAAAAAAAGCAGGCCACTGATAAATCTATGGCACTGTCCATGGTGCTGAAATAGCCTATCAGCAGTAGTGTTATATCAACAGGTTACTGTTTAAAGTCCAGGTTAACCCAGTTCAATTTTTTGTTATGAGCTTCACACACCACAGGAAAACATGTCATTAACCACCCAGCCAAATCTGAGTGATTAAAAATGTCGCTAAGTATATAAAATAAGGCTTCAAAATCGGTTAAAAATCAGCAGCATTCTCTGGTCTGAGACTGTGGGGGCGTGTCTGCTGAAGGCACCGAAGCCACACCCAATTGCGTGGGGAGGGGGTGTGGAGGGAAGAACCTGTCAAATAGTACCGTTCTCTGGTCTGCATAGTCACACTGGCACGCCGTCTCTTTTGTGGTAGGAAGGCACAGCTTTGTGAAAACAGGAGAGAGGAGTTGAAATTACACTTGTCTAATGAATCAAACGCACAGATGCTTCCTCCTAACCTACCTCCTGACAAACACAGGTAAAACTGTAGCTACTCTATACCAACGCGCCAGTGTTACTGCCCTTAGATGCAAAATACAAAAACAGGCAACGAGGAATGTATGAGTCTGTCCCTATTTTCTCCCTGCCACCTCCGGACCCATTCCTATCCCTCCCAGGCGATCCTGTCGTCCCTTGGGATCAATGGAAAAAGTTGTTTAAAATGTACCTTTTAGTCACTGGCTTGAACAGCGCTGATAGCGCGAAGAAGCGTACACTACCGAGTTGATAATCGGGACAGACTCATCCACTCTCGTTGGCAATGTTATGTGTGAGAATAACGAGCACTCGGCTTCAACTTTCCCGCAACATATAATAAATATATAAATAATATAATATCCAACAGAACTGGAATGTTCAGCCAGTAGCCTCCGAGCACCGCTTCACTGGGAGAGGGTGCGTCTTTCTCCAGCTGCAGCTGGTCTACCTGGTCTACCTAACCATCCCCCTCGCTCCCGCCTCCCGGTCTCCCGCTGGAGAAATATACTGTAACCATTACCGGTGAACCCATACGCACATCAGGTGCCACAAATATGGCAGGCAGTTTCTGTATAGTTAACGCTTATAGTCATAATATATCATCCGTAACGTTATTTGGTGGGTGGTCGCCTGGTCGGTGCTGCTAGCTGTTAGCTAGACTAAGGTTATATACACACTCCCATCTGCAACAAGCTACATAGCTAATGTTAGCTATAATTCCTCATAAGATTACATAATTCATCATAGCTGACATTACCACATGCATGGTTTTGAGACATGTTTTGTATATTAACGTAGCAGTGTATTTTCCTATTGCTTACGTTACCTAGCTAACGTTATAACGTTAATAAGCTATAAGCACACAAGGCAGCGCTGTCGGCACCAAAGGTTGATGCGACAGGAGGAGAATGGAGGCCGGGGAGGGAGATGGTTGGCTCCGCCGAATTCACCAGGACCAGTCGTGAGTCCGTGAAACCCAAAAGCCTCATATTATAATTGCAGAAGCTTTCGGGAGTGAAATGTTTGCTGCAGAGGCGGGCGCTAGCGGTGACAGACTCCTCTGTAACACCATGGCTCTTCAAAAATGCTAACCATTTGCTTCTCATTTCAGCTTTACTCGGGAGTGAAAGAAGCAGACCTTATCATCCCATTCCTGCTGGCATCCAGGAAGGATGCATTTTCGTTTAGTTTTATGCATAGGCATTGCTAACTAAGAAAAACTAGCTAATTCTAGACTGTTGGATAAAACTAGCTAATTCTAGACTCAAGATTGAGCAGGAGAACCGAAGATTCAAATCCGTTCTAGCTTTATATAGTGTTAGGGCGGGGATATGCTAAGAACACCGCTCTACGTCATCCGGTACCGTTTTTAAGCCCGCCCAGAAAATCCAGAAATCAAAACTGGTAAAAAACACAAAACTGGTCTAACTTCACAATTCAGTACTACACATGGTTCATCCCATTTTTACATGTTATCAGCAATGCATCACTAACACATAGAATGTGTTTTCAAGCAAATCTCGGATTTTGGTTAACTGGGACTTTAATGATAAATCCATGCCACTGTCCATGGTGCTGAAATAACACCCAGCTCCTTCAGGCCGCCTCGGTGCC